>NC_057799.1:91843057-91904890 GCF_018294505.1 Triticum aestivum
TTGGGAGGCGAGTGGAACCATGTTTTATGGATGCATTTGTCTGAAATGTGAGGGGGAGTTACAGTTCTACCCCTGCCTTTAGGCTTCTAGGCTTGGATCTTTGTACCGAGGGTCGAGGATAGTAGAGTAACTTTGCTTCTCCCCAAATAGTGGGCGGGAGCGATTTCGGGCGAGCAGGGCGTGTTTTGAAATATAGTGGGCGCGAGCGATTTCGGGCGAGGAGAGCGTGTTTTGAAATAGTGGGCGCGAGCTATTTCGGGCGAGGAGAGCGTGTTTTGCCAACCAAGGTTTATGAATTATTCGGCACATGTCATTTCGGCCGAGGAGAAGGCGCGCTTGGATGACGTTACGAACCTACCCTTGATGTACAATGGGCCAATTGTTGTTTGTCCCACATAGGACGGTAATTTCGCGTCTCCCATTTATTTGCTCGGGCGAATTCCACCGAGCAGAGAATGTTTAACGCTTCGTTCAAAATTTGGGAGAACGAGCATCCACATCTACCTTACCAAGTCGATTTGAATCAAATTTTGAAATATTAGCTTGCCACTTCTTTTTTAGATGGAGATATGATGCTCGAGAGTAATGTGTTTTTACATGCTCGTTGCTAGCGATTTACTATATGAAAAATAGTTGACCCACTCAAAAACGGGAATCAAACCCAAAATGAAATATCTAGATTCAATGAAATAGCTCGTTCACCAGTTCAAAATAGTGAACTATATCCAAAATTGAACACCTCAATCGAGTAGCATGTTATAAAGTATTATAGTACTCCATGAACATGTTGAAAGTCAAATTAATGAACTTGTTTGATATACGCATATATTCGTTCATGTGTGGATTGCAGACAACATGTTCCCCAATTTAAATATTTGAATGCAAGTTTATATCGAAACATGGTTTATATCAGTCTTTGATGCATAAAACGTGACCTCCCAATCTCCCGGACTCCTGCTCTCTCTCTCTCTCTCTCTCTCTCTCTCTCCCTCTCTCTCTCTCTCTCTCTCGCCGACAATCTTCAATTCTGTCGCACGCATCAAACACACAAACCTTGTTGGTCCCTCTCGCTTTCTCTCCATCTCTCTCTCTTCGTGTGTGTGGGGGGTCTTTCTAGTTAGCATGCATATATACTCCATCTATAGGTCTCTCTCGCACACTATGTATGATTCTCTAGTCCAAGCTAGGTATCTTGGGTGCACTCATCATACGCACACAAATTCCTTGGCTCGTTGCCTGTAACTCTCTCACGCACCACTCTGTTGTCTCGGAGCTCTTCCCCCTCTCTCTCAAACTCTCCATCTACCTGGGTCACGCATACACATGCATATCTCACTCGCACTCGATAGGCCCATCTAAAACTCGATCTCTCTCCCTCGTTCTCTCTCCATCTCACACGCACACACACACAATCTCATGCCTAGCTAGGCAAGTATGATGGTCTCTCACTCAATTGTAGGCACACGCAGTCCCCCCTATATGTATATGACTAGCTAATCTTAGTCTCCATCACAAACATGTGCATGGTCTATCTCGATTTCTCTCGGGGCATCTTTCTATCGCGCACGCACCTCCCTCGATCTCCCACCCATATAGTCCCCTCACGATCTCGAGGGGATCTCTCTATCACAAACACACCCTCTCGCCCTCCCCATGCGTCCATGTTCTCCATGTCTCCCTCTCGACCTTTGTTCCTTGTTGGCCAGACCTCTATTGGACATGTGCTATAGGGGTGTCTCTCTCCGTTGCAAACAATCACACACTAGCTATCTCCGTGTATCTCCTCGCCTCACTTTTCTATCTCAGAGATGCATGCGTGATATGTTCGCCTAAGAAACGAAAAAACCCACTCTCTCTCTAATTTATCGTTTGTTGTCACTTTCTCTTTCACACACATACTCTTTTTGCACACTTACTCATTCTCCTTCACACGCACTTGATCTCTCTCGACTTAGGCACTCTCCTCGGTCCATAGCATATTGATTTATTGAAAAGTCCAACATCACAAAGTTTGACCATGTACTGTTGGGGAACGTAGTAATTTCAAAAAATTTCCTACACACACACAAGATCATGGTGATGCATAGCAACAAGAGGGGAGAGTGTTGTCGACGTACCCTCATAGACCGAAAGCGGAAGCGTTAACACAACGCGGTTGATGTAGTCGTACGTCTTCACGATCCGACCGATCAAGTACCGAACGCATGGCACCTCCGAGTTCAGCACACGTTCAGCTCGATGACGTCCCTTGAACTCCGATCCAGCCGAGTGTTGAGGGAGAGTTTCGTCAGCACGACGGCGTGGTGACGATGATGATGTTCTACCGACGCAGGGCTTCGCCTAAGCACCGCTACGATATTATCGAGGTGTAATATGGTGGAGGGGGGCACCGCACACGGCTAAAAGATCGTTGATCAATTGTGTGTAGAGAGGTGCCCCCTGCCCCCGTATATAAAGGAGCAAGGGGGAGGCCGCCAGCCAAGGGAGGAGAGGCGCGCCAGGAGGAGTCCTACTCCTACAGGGAGTAGGACTTCCCCCTTTCCATGTTGGACTAGGAGAGGAAGGGGGAAAAGGTGGAGGGGAGGAAGGAAGGGGGGCGAGCGCCGCCCCCCTCTCCTTGTCCTATTCGGACTGGGGGGGGCGCGGCCCTGCCCTAGCCTCCTCTCCTCTCTTCCACCTAGGCCCAATAAGGCCCATTAAGTTACCGGGGGTGTTCCGGTAACCTCCCGGTACTCCGGAAAAATTCCGATTTCACCCGGAACACTTCCGATGTCCAAACATAGGCTTCCAATATATCAATCTTTATGTCTCGACCATTTCGAGACTCCTCGTCATGTCCGTGATCACATCCGGGACTCCGAACAACCTTCGGTACATCAAAACATATAAACTCATAATATAACTGTCATCGTAACGTTAAGCGTGCGGACCCTACAGGTTCGAGAACTATGTAGACATGACCGAGACACCTCTCCGGTCAATAACCAATAGCGGAACCTAGATGCTCATATTGGCTCCCACATATTCTATGAAGATCTTCATCGGTCAAACCGCATAACAACATACGTTGTTCCCTTTGTCATCGGTATGTTACTTGCCCGAGATTCGATCGTCGGTATCTCAATACCTAGTTCAATCTCGTTACTGGCAAGTCTCTTTACTTGTTCCGTAATACATCATCCCGCAACTAACTCATTAATTACAATGCTTGCAAGGCTTATAGTGATGTGCATTACCGAGTGGGCCCAGAGATACCTCTCCGACAATCGGAGTGACAAATCCTAATCTCGAAATACGCCAACCCAACAAGTACCTTTGGAGACACCTGTAGAGCACCTTTATAATCACCCAGTTACGTTGTGACGTTTGGTAGCACACAAAGTGTTCCTCCGGTAAACGGGAGTTGCATAATCTCATAGTCGTAGGAACATGTATAAGTCATGAAGAAAGCAATAGCAACTTACTAAACGATCGAGTGCTAAGCTAACGGAATGGGTCAAGTCAATCACATCATTCTCCTAATGATGTGATCTCGTTAATCAAATGACAACCCATGTCAATGGCTAGGAAACATAACCATCTTTGATCAACGAGCTAGTCAAGTAGAGGCATACTAGTGACACTCTGTTTGTCTATGTATTCACACATGTATTATGTTTCCGGTTAATACAATTCTAGCATGAATAATAAGCATTTATCATGATATAAGGAAATAAATAATAACTTTATTATTGCCTCTAGGGCATATTTCCTTCAGTCTCCCACTTGCACTAGAGTCAATAATCTAGTTCACATCGCCATGTGATTTAACATCAATAATTCACATCACCATGTGATTAACACCCATAGTTCACATTGTCATGTGACCAACACCCAAAGGGTTTACTAGAGTCAATAATCTAGTTCACATCGCTATGTGATTAACACACAAAGAGTACTAAGGTGTGATCATGTTTTGATTGTGAGATAATTTTAGTCAACGGGTCTGTCACATTCAGATCCGTAAGTACTTTGCAAATTTCTATGTCTACAATGCTCTGCACGGAGCTACTATAGCTAATTCCTCCCACTTTCAATATGTATCTAGACCGAGACTTAGGGTCATCTAGATTAGTGTCAAAACTTGCATCGACGTAACCCTTTACGATGAACCTTTTGTCACTTCCATAATCGAGAAACATATCCTTATTCCACTAAGGATAATTTTGACCGCTATCCAGTGATCTACTCCTAGATCACTATTGTACTCCCTTGCCAAAATCAGTGTAGGGTATACAATAGATCTGGTACACAGCATGGCACACTTAAAAGAACCTATGGCCAAGGTATAGGGAATGACTTTCATTCTCTTTCTATCTTCTGCCGTGGTCGGGCTTTGAGTCTTACTCAATTTCACACCTTGTAACGCAGGCAAGAACTCTTTCTTTGACTGTTCTATTTTGAACTACTTCAAAATCTTGTTAAGGTATGTACTCATTGAAAAAACTTATCAAGCGTCTTGATCTATCTCTATAGATCTTGATGCTCAATATGTAAGCAGCTTCACCGAGGTCTTTCTTTGAAAAACTCCTTTCAAATACTCCTTTATGCTTTGCAGAATAATTCTACATTATTTCCGATCAACAATATGTCATTCACATATACTTATCAGAAATGCTGTAGTGCTCCCACTCACTTTCTTGTAAATACAGGCTTCACCGCAAGTCTGCATAAAACTATATCCTTTGATCAACTTATCAAAGCGTATATTCCAACTCCGAGATGCTTGCACCAGTCCATAGATGGATCGCTGGAGCTTGCATATTTTGTTAGCACTTTTAGGATTGACAAAACCTCGTGGTTGCATCATATACAACTCTTCTTTAATAAATCCATTAAGGAATGCAGTTTTGTTTATCCATTTGCCATATTTCATAAAATGCGGCAATTGCTAACATGATTCAGACAGACTTAAGCATAGATACGAGTGAGAAACTCTCATCGTAGTCAACACCTTGAACTTGTCGAAAACCTTTTTGCGACAATTCTAGCTTTGTAGACAGTAACACTACTATCACTGTCTGTCTTCCTCTTGAAGATCCATTTAATCTCAATGGCTCGCCGATCATTGGGCAAGTCAATCAAAGTCCATACTTTGTTCTCATATATGGATCTTATCTCAGATTTCATGGCCTCAAGCCATTTCGCGGAATCTGGGCTCATCATCGCTTCCTCATAGTTCGTAGGTTTGTCATGGTCAAATAACATGACCTCCAGAACAGTATTACCGTACCACTCTGGTGTGGATCTCACTCTGGTTTACCTACGAGGTTTGGTAGTAACTTGATCTGAAGTTACATGATCATCATCATTAACTTCCTCACTAATTGGTGTAGGAGTCAGAGGAACATATTTCTGTGATGAACTACTTTCCAATAAGGGAGCAGGTACAATTACCTCATCAAGTTCTACTTTCCTCCCACTCACTTCTTTCGGGAGAAACTCCTTCTCTAGAAAGGATCCATTCTTAGCAACGAATGTCTTGCCTTCGGATCTGTGATAGAAGCTGTACCCAACTGTCTCCTTTGGGTATCCTATGAAGACACGTTTCCTGATTTGGGTTTGAGCTTATCAGGATGAAACCTATTCACATAAGCATCGCAACCCCAAACTTTAAGAAACGACAACTTTGGTTTCTTGCCAAACCACAGTTCATAAGATGTCGTCTCAACGGATTTAGATGGTACCCTATTTAACGTGAATGCAGCTGTCTCTAATGCATAACCCCAAAACGATAGTGGTAGATCGGTAAGAGACATCATATATCGCACCATATCTAATAAAGTATGGTTACGATGTTCGGGCACACCATTAAACCGTGGTGTTCCAGGTGGCGTGAGTAGTGAAACTATTTCACATTGTTTTAACTGAAGGCCAAACTCGTAACTCAAATACTCTTCTCCACGATCAGATCGTAGAAACTTTATTTTCTTGTTACGATGATTTTCCGCTTCACTCTGAAATTATATGAACTTTTCAAATGTTTCAGACTTCTGTTTCATTTAGTAGATATACCCATATCTCCTCAAATCATCTGTGAAGGTCAGAAAATAATGATACCTGCTACGAGCCTCAATATTCATCGGACCACATACATCTGTATGTATGATTTCCAACAAATCTTTTGCTCTATCCATAGTTCCGGAGAACGACGTTTTAGTCATCTTGCCCATGAGGCACGGTTCGCAAGCATCAAGTGATTCATAGTCAACTGATTCCAAAATCCCATCAGTATGGAGTTTCTTCATGCGCTTTACACTAATATGACCTAAACGGCAGTGCCACAAATAAGTTGCACTATCATTATTAACTTTGCATCTTTTGGCTTCATTATTATGAATATGTGTATCACTACGATCGAGATCCAACAAACCATTTTATTGGGTGTATGACCATAGAAGGTTTTATTCATGTAAACAGAACAACAATTATTCTCTAATTTAAATGAATAACCGTATTGCAACAAACATGATCAAATCATATTCATGCTCAACGCAAACACCAAATAACACTTATTTAGGTTCAACACTAATCCCGAAAGTATAGGGAGTGTGCGATGATGATCATATCAATCTTGGAACCACTTCCAATACACATCGTCACTTCATCCTAAACTAGTTTATGTTCATGCAACTCCCGTTTTGAGTTACTACTCTTTAGCAACTGAACCAGTATCAAATACCGAGGGGTTGCTACGAACACTAGTAAAATACACATCAATAATCTGTATATCAAATATACCTTTGTTCACTTTGCCATTCTTCTTATCCACCAAATACTTGCGGTAGTTCCGCTTCCAGTGACCAGTCCCTTTGCAGTAGAAGCACTTAGTCTCAGGCTTAGGACCAGACTTAGGCTTCTTCACTTGAGCAGCAACTTGCTTGCCGTTCTTCTTGAAGTTCCCTTCTTCCCTTTGCCCTTTTCTTGAAACTAGTGGTCTCGTCAACCATCAACACTTGATGTTTTTTTTGATGTCTACCTTCGTCGATTTCAGCATCACGAAGAGCTCGGGAATTACTTTCGTCATCCCTTGCATACTATAGTTCATCACGAAGTTCTACTAACTTGGTGATGGTGACTAGAGAATTCTGTCAATCACTATTTTATCTGGAAGATTAACTCCCACTTGATTCAAGCGATTGTAGCACCCAGACAATCTGAGCACATGCTCACTGCTTGAGCTATTCTCCTCCATCTTTTAGCTATAGAACTTGTTGGAGACTTCATATCTCTCAACTCGGGTATTTGCTTGAAATATTAACTTCAACTCCTGGAACATCTCATATGGTCCATGACGTTCAAAAAGTCATTGAAGTCTTGATTCTAAGCCGTTAAGCATGGTGCACTAAACTATCAAGTAGTCATCATATTGAGCTAGCCAAACGTTCATAACGTCTGCATCTGCTCCTGCAATAGGTCTATCGCCTAGCGGTGCATCAAGGAAAAAATTCTTCCGTGCAGCAATGAGGATAATCCTCAGATCACGGATCCAATCCGCATCTTTGCTACTAACATCTTTCAACATAATTTTTCTCTTGGAACATATCAAAAATAAACACAGGGAAGCAACAATGCGAGCTATTGATCTACAACATAATTTGCAAAATACTATCAGGACTAAGTTCATGATAAATTCAAGTTCAATTAATCATATTACTTAAGAACTCCCACTTAGATAGACATCCCTCTAATCCTCTAAGTGATTACGTGATCCATATCAACTAAACCATGTCCGATCATCACGTGAGATGGAGTAGTTTCAATGGTTAACATCACTATGTTGATCATATCTACTATATGATTCATGCTCGACCTTTCGGTCTCCGTGTTCCGAGGCCATATCTGCATATGCTAGGCTTGTCAAGTTTAACCTGAGTATTCCGCGTGTGCAAAAACTGGCTTGCACCCGTTGTAGATGGACGTAGAGCTTATCACACCCGATCATCACGTGGTGTCTGGGCACGACGAACTTTGGCAACGGTGCATATTCAGGGAGAACACTTTTATCTTGAAATTTTAGTGAGAGATCATCTTATAATGCTACCGTCAATCAAAGCAAGAGAAGATGCATAAAAGATAAACATCACATGCAATCAATATAAGTGATATGATATGGCCATCGTCATCTTGTGCTTGTGATCTCCATCTCCGAAGCACCGTCATGATCACCATCGTCACCGGCGCGACACCTTGATCTCCATCGTAGCAAGGTTGTCGTCTCGCCAACTATTGCTTTTACGACTATCGCTACCGCTTAGTGATAAAGTAAAACAATTACATGGCGATTGCATTGCATACAATAAAGCGACAACCATATGGCTCCTGCCAGTTGCCGATAACTCGGTCACAAAACATGATCATCTCATACAATAATATATAGCATCATGTCTTGACCATATCACATCACAACATGCCCTGCAAAAACAAGTTAGACGTCCTCTACTATGTTGTTGCAAGTTTTACGTGGCTGCTACGGGCTTAGCAAGAACCGTTCTTACCTACACATCAAAACCACAATGATAGTTTGTCAAGTTGGTGTTGTTTTAACCTTCGCAAGGACCGGGCGTAGCCACACTCGGTTGAACTAAAGTGAGAGAGATAGACACCAGCCAGTCACCTTTAAGCAACGAGTGCTCGCAATGGTGAAACCAGTCTCGCGTAAGCGTACGCGTAATGTCGGTCCGGGCCGCTTCATCTCACTATACCGCCGAACCAAAAATATGACATGCTGGTAAGCAGTATGACTTATATCGCCCATAACTCACTTGTGTTCTACTCGTGCATATAACATCAACGCATAAAACCTGGCTCGGATGCCACTGTTAGGGAACGTAGTAATTTCAAAAAATTTCCTATGCACACGCAAGATCATGGTGATGCATAGCAATGAGAGGGGAAAGTGTTGTCCACGTACCCTCGTAGACCGAAAGCGGAAGCGTTAACACAACACGGTTGATGTAGTCGTACGTCTTCATGATCCGACCGATCAAGTACCGAACGCATGTCACCTCCGAGTTCAGCACACGTTCAGCTCGATGACGTCCCTCGAACTCCGATCCAGCCGAGTGTTGAGGGAGAGTTTCGTCAGCACGACGGCGTGGTGACGATGATGATGTTCTACCGACGCAGGGCTTCGCCTAAGCAACGCTACGATATTATCGAGGTGTAATATGGTGGAGGGGGCACCGCACACGGCTAAAAGATCGTTGATCAATTGTGTGTATAGAGGTGCCCCCCTGCCCCCGTATATAAAGGAGCAAGGGGGAGGCCGCCGGCCAAGGGAGGAGAGGTGCGCCAGGAGGAGTCCTACTCCTACCGGGAGTAGGACTCCCCCCTTTCCATGTTGGACTAGGAGAGGAAGGGGGAAAAGGTGGAGGGGAGGAAGGAAGGGGGGCGCCGCCCCCCTCTCCTTGTCCTATTCGGACTTGGGGGGAGGGGCGCGCGGCCCTGCCCTGGCCTCCTCTCCTCTCTTCCACCTAGGCCCAATAAGGCCCATTAAGTTAGCGGGGGGTTCCGGTAACCTACCCGTACTCCGGAAAAATCCCGATTTCACCCAGAACACTTCCGATGCCCAAACATAGGCTTCCAATATATCAATCTTTATGTCTCAACCATTTCGAGACTCCTCGTCATGTCCGTGATCACATCCGGGACTCCGAACAACCTTCGGTACATCAAAACATATAAACTCATAATATAACTGCCATCGTAACGTTAAGCGTGCGGACCCTACGGGTTCGAGAACTATCTAGACATGACCGAGACACCTCTTCGGTAATAACCAATAGCGGAACCTGGATGCTCATATTGGCTCCCACATATTCTACGAAGATCTTTATCGGTCAAACCGCATAACAACATACGTTGTTCCCTTTGTCATCGGTATGTTACTTGCCCGAGATTCGATTGTCGGTATCTCAATACCTAGTACAATCTCGTTACTGGCAAGTCTCTTTACTCGTTCCGTAATACATCATCCCGCAACTAACTCATTAGTTACAATGCTTGCAAGGCTTATAGTGATGTGCATTACCGAGTGGGCCCAGAGATACCTCTCCGACAATCGGAGTGACAAATCCTAATCTCGAAATACGCCAACCCAACAAGTACCTTTGGAGACACCTGTAGAGCACCTTTATAATCACCCAGTTATGTTGTGACGTTTGGTAGCACACAAAGTGTTCCTCCGGTAAATGGGAGGTGCATAATCTCATAGTCATAGGAACATGTATAAGTCATGAAGAAAGCAATAGCAACATACTAAACGATCGAGTGCTAAGCTAACGGAATGGGTCAAGTCAATCACATCATTCTCCTAATGATGTGATCTCGTTAATCAAATGACAACCCATGTCAATGGCTAGGAAACTTAACCATCTTTGATCAACGAGCAGTCAAGTAGAGGCATACTAGTGACACTCTGTTTGTCTATGTATTCACACATGTATTATGTTTCCGGTTAATACAATTCTAGCATGAATAATAAACATTTATCATGCTATAAGGAAATAAACAATAACTTTATTATTGCCTCTAGGGCATATTTCCTTCATGTACGTGGAGAAAAACAATTACATCTAGAACGGCAAACATATACGATAAGATTCACCATGAGATGTAGTTTCATATGATGTGTGTTTGGTATTGTAGATATAAATAACATTTGCGTAAACCTGATCAATGTTTCCAAAGTTTGACTTCTAAAAAATTTACATGCACTGCATTATCGAGCGGATGGAATATCTCTTTCCCCCTCTGAGCTATCTCACGCACCACTCAGCCTTATCGGGGCTCCTCAATCTCTCTCAAACTTTATATCTCCCTTGTTCACACATACACATGTCTCGCTCACGCTATACATATAAACCCATCCAACACTCTCCGCCCTTGTTCTCTCTCTATGTGACACGCACCCCCTAACAAGTACCATAATCCCTCACTCCATCATAGGCGCAAGCACTCCCCCCTAAGTATGATTGTCTCTCACTAGCCATCAGGAACACACGTATTGTCTCCGTCCATCCATACGTCTATCTCGATATCTCTCGGGGTATCTTCTATCGGGCACACACCTTGTCCCTCGATCTCCCACCCATGTAGTCCCATCACGATCTCCAGGGGATCTCTCTATGACAAACATACACTCTCTCCTCCCCATGTCTGCATTTTCTTCGTACGTCTCTCTCGACCTCTCTCCCTTGTTTGTCAGACCCCTCTTGGCCACGTGCTAGGGGTCCTGATCTCTCGGTTGCAAACACCCACACACTATCTCCTCACCTTGGTTCCGTTGTCGAAGATGCATGTGTGATATGTTTGCATAAGACACACACGTTTTTTCTCGACTTTTATTGAGTGTTGTCCATGTCTCTTTCACACACGCACACACACCTTTTTCACTCACTCTTTCTATTTCACTCTCTCTCTCTAGTTAGGGACTCTCTCACGTCCATAAGCATATGGATGTTTTGAAAAGTCAAACCTTAGAAAAGTTTGACCAGGTATATGTGGAGAAAAACATTTACATCTGGAACGATCATTAGATTCATCACAACATGTACTTACTTCATACTATCATTTATCTTTGGTATTGTAGATATAAGTAATTTCTTTATAAACATGGTCAAAGTTTCAAAAGTTTGACTTTTAAAAAAATGTTGGAACTAGATTATCGAACGGAGGTAGTAGCTCTTTCTCTCTCTCTGCTATCTCTCACGGGCCTCCCCTCTCACTCCACTCTATACCGACGGATTATACGCTCACTGTGTCAGCGTATAGCTCCATATATTGTTTAGTTGACCGGTCAACCAGTCCACATGCTGCCTTGTCAGCTCGTGTTATGTATCTTCGTGTGCTGGCCGATGTGGCAGTGGGTGAAAATAAGTAAAATAGAGGCCCATCTGACACGTGGTGAAGTAAACAAAGTTCAAACCACTCGGGGTAGCACCCCACATGCTAGTAAATTGAGGGTGCATTGAGGACACACTTCTTCCGCGTGAAGGACGCTCTCGCGCACAATTCACCACTGCGCGGCGGCATGCACAAAAGGATGCACTCGCGTACACCCAGCACACAACACACACCAGCACATGTGTACACCGGCGTCGCCGCCGGTTGAGATGGACGGCGAGGCAGCCAACAAGCGAAGGTGGCTCGAGCCAAAACCGCATCCGGCGAGCCTGGACTTCATCAGCAGCCTCCCCGACGACATGCTGCTCGTCATCATCGGCCTCCTCCCCACCAAATCTGCCGTGCAGACCGCCCTGCTCTCCTGGCGGTGGCGCCCCCTCTGGCGCCGTGTCCCCCTCAACCTCACCGTCGACAGCTGCCTCTGCGATGGGGATTGCAAATGCATGGCCGCAGTCTCCAAGATCCTTTCATCGCACCCTGGGCCAGCCAGACGCCTTGACATCCGCATGTTCAGTACCAACTGCAAGGCCAACCCAAGTACGACGAGTGGTTCTTATCCCCTACCCTAGATCAGCTCGAGGAGCTCAGTTTGAAGCTGGACGATGTCGCTCTCTGCCGCCGTCCGCGCTCCGCCTCACGCCAGCGCTGCGCCGCGCCAGCTTCAGCTCCTGTTATCTTAACCCAGATTAATGCCGCGCCTGAGGGAGTCCTGGACTAAGGGGTCCTCGGATGTCCGGCCTGTTAGCCATGGGCCGGACTGATGGGTTGTGAAGATACGAAGACCGAAGACGGCACCCATGTCCGGATGGGACTCTCCTTCGCGTGGAAGGCAAGCTTGGCGGCCGAATATGTAGATTCCTTTCTTTGTAACCGACCTTGTGTAACCCTAGATCCTCCCGGTGTCTATATAAACCGGAGGACTTAGTCCTGAAAGGGATAGACACATAACCATAGTCATACAGGCTAGACTTCTAGGGTTTAGCCATTACGATCTTGTGGTAGATCAACCTTTGTAATACTCATATTCATCAAGATCAATCAAGCAGGAAGTAGGGTATTACCTCCATAGAGAGGGCCCGGACCTGGGTAAACATCGTGTCCCCTGTCTCCTGTTACCATCGACCTTAGATGCATAATTCGGGACCCCCTACCCGAGATCCGCCAGTTTTGACACCAACATTGGTGCTTTCATTGAGAGTTCCTCTGTGCCGTCCCCAAAAGGGTTTCGATGGCCCCTTCGATCATCAACAATGACACTGTCCAAGGAGAAACCTTTCTCCCCGGACAGATCTTCGTATTCGGCGGCTTCGCACTGCGGGCCAACTTGTTTGGCCATCTGGAGCAGATCGATAGCGACGCCCCTGGCCATCAGGTCAGATTTGGGAGCTTGAACTATGTCGCGGACATCCGTGGAGATTTGATCTTCGCCGGATTCAAGACCGCGGCAACCACTCCTGGTCACCTTGATGAACATGACTTTAATCTGTCATCAAGCCGCATCCAGGGGCTAGCTCTTGCATACAGCTCTGGCCTCAACCCCACCGCAGAGGCCACAAATTCCCTGGCGTTGGAGCTGCACATGGACTTAACCTCACACAATATTTGTGTCACCGGAACTCCAGACTCTTCTCTGGGTATAGGTTCCAAACCATGCGAGTCCGCGGATACCGAACTCGATCGTTCATCGATCTTCGAGTTCAGCGCCGCAGACATCGTCCAGATGTGCTGAACTCATTAAAGAACTTGTCCTTGGCGGGGGACTCACAGCCGAACCATGTACAGTTCGAACTAGAGGCTGATGATGGGGAATTTTGCTTCCACCCGCCACCCACTTCATGGCCACTGTCGAGGATTTAACCGACATGCTTCACTATGGCTCCGAAGACATCGCCAGTACAGACGACGATGCCGACAAGGAGCAAGGCCGAAACCCGCCATTCACTAGACGACGGACGGCCACCTCCTCCTACGACGTATACATGGTGGACACACCTGAAAAAACTAACAACGATGACAATGAGGATCCAGTTAAGGATAAACCTCCTGAGAGACTGCCCAAGCGCCAGCTTCCTCGACGCCGCTCTAAGTCACGTTGTTCCAAAGACTGCAGTACGGGCACCGAAAAAAAAATCCGGACGATGCCGAAAATAACGAAGACCCCGTTAAGGTAACCTCCGAACAGGAGGAACGGGAAAACGGGCAAGTTAGCCCTAATGAACAGGCCATACACGGAGACTTGGAGGACAGTAATTATCTTCGGCTCTCCGAGGAAGAGGAGAGCCTCGGCAACGAGGATTTCATCGTGCCTGAGGAACCTCTCCAGCAGGAGTGCTTCAAACGCCGGCTAATAGCCACTGAAAGGAGACTGAAAAAGAAGCAGTTGCAGCTTCAAGCGGACCAAGATCTGCTCAATGATAGATGGACCAAAGTCCTGGTCGACGAAGACTACGGCCTTAGTGGCCCAGCCAAAAGCTACCCGAAGCGTAGGTTGCTACCTCAGTTCGATGACGAGGTGCTGGAGCCCGTACCATCATCGCACAATGCGGCAGGTCGACCACAACTTGGTCCGGATAAAGCGGCAACTCAAGCCGAACACCAGACAACCCCACCTCGCCGTAAAGGCAAGAATAAAACAGCTCGGGGTTGTACATACGACCTTCGACAGGACTTGGACAGCATAGCAGGACACGCAAGATCGATCTATGGATCGCGAGGACGTGCCTCGACACGCGACGACGGCTACCTATTCGGACATGACACGCCTAGCCACACCCGGGCCAAAAACCGCAAATGGACTCCATCGGAGGTACGTTGCAGTGTGGCCCAACATAGAGGCGCCGCACACCCTCTTTGCTTCACAGACGAAGTAATGGAGCATGAATTCCCAGACGGGTTCAAACCCATGAATATCGAATCATAGGACGGACCAACGGATCCCGCGGTATGGATCGAGGACTTCCTCCTCCATATCCACATGGCCCGCGGAGATGACCTTCATGCCATCAAATACCTACCACTAAAACTCAAAGGACCAGCTCGGTACTGGTTAAAGAGTCTGCCGGAAAATTCTATTGGCAGCTGGGAAGATTTGGAAGACGCCTTTCGCGACAACTTCCAAGGAACATATGTCCAGCCACCGGACGCCGATGACTTAAGTCACATTATCCAGCAGCTCGGAGAGTCAGCCAGGAAGCTCTGGACTAGGTTCTTAGTTAAAAAGAACCAAATCATCGACTGTCCAGACGCGGAAGCCCTTGCGGCCTTCAAACACAGTGTCTGGGACGAATGGCTTGCATGCCACCTCAGTTAAGAAGGACCTAAATCCATGACAGCCCTTACCGCTCTAATGACTCGCTTTTGCGCGGGAGAAGATAGCTGGCTCGCTCATAGAAGCAACAGCGCCAGCGACTCGGGCACTTCCGAATTCCGAGATGGCAACGGCAAGCCACGACGAAGCAAGCACAACAGTCGCAATGATAATGAAAGAGCACGCGACACAGTGGTCAACGCCGGATTCAGCAATCCCAAACCCGATCAACGCAAAAAGCCATTCAAGACGTACCGAGACGGACCATCCAACCTAGACAGTATATTGGACCGACTCTCCAGATTCACGGCCACCTCGATAAAACAGCTAATCATACCAACAGAAGCTGTTGGGTCTTCAAGCAGGTCGGCAAGCTCAAAGCCGAACACAAAGGGAGGAGGCCGCCAGGCGATAGGGACGACGGAGAGGTTCACCAACCAAATACTGGGGGTCAGAAGCAATTTCCTCCCGAGGATCAATCAATCCCAGAGCGGAAATAGCAGTTCGGCTTCCGCCGCCCACCTCATATGCCCGCAAAATTTGTACCACGCATACATCACTACGCACTTAAGATACCATGGGCATTGGCGAAAGCACAATACAGACAAGCCTGCAAGCATTCCAGTAATATTTTTTACCTACTTTCCTTTTTCTTTATTATCTTTTAAAAACAGGTCATGCAAAGGACAAACATCTAAACGAACTCTGTCGGAGCTCGGATCCGTACACTCACCTACGGGGCTACTTCGGTTAAGGATTCCCCTCGCCGAGGACAGTCGGCGCAGACGTGCGACAGGAGGTCCAAAATAACTTTTTGTAGACCGCACTCTTTATTTCGAGCCTGTAATATGCCTTTTTCCTCCGCCTTCAACCCCGGGCATGTCAAATAGCCGGGGTTGCGGTCTTTTTATATATATATATATATATATAAAGTAATCATCGGCATATCACTCAGGTCCTGATACATCTCCAACGTATCTATAATTTTTTATTGTTCCATGCTATTATATATTCTGTTTTGGATGTTTAATGGGCTTATTTATACACTTTTATATTATTTTTGGGACTAACCTATTAACCGGAGGCCCAGCCCAAATTGTTGTTTTTTGCCTATTTCAGAGTTTCGCAGAAAAAGAATATCAAACGGAGTCCAAACGGAATGAAACCTTTGGGAACGTGATTTTTGGAACAAACGTGATCCAGAGGACTTGCAGTCCACGTAAAGTAATCAACGAGGAGAGCACGAGGCAGGGGGCACGCCTACCCCCCTGGGCGCGCCGTCCACCCTCGTGGGGCCCACATTGCTCCACTGACGTACTTCTTCCTCCTATATATACCTACGTACCCCAAACCATCAGAGGCATCCACGAAAACCTAATTCCACCGCCGCAACCTTCTGTACCCATGAGATCCCATCTTAGGGGCTTTTCCGGTGTCCTGCCGGAGGGGGCATTGATCACGGAGGGCTTCTACATCAACACCATAGCCTCTCCGATGATGTGTGAGTAGTTTACCTCAGACCTTCGGGTCCATAGTTATTAGCTAGATGGCTTCTTCTCTCTCTTTGGATCTCAATACAAAGTTCTCCTCGATATTCTTGGAGATCTATTCGATGTAACTCTTCTTTTTGCGGTATGTTTGTCGGGACCGATGAATTGTGGGTTTATGATCAAGATTATCTATGAACAATATTTGAATCTTCTCTGAATTCTTTTATGTATGATTGGTTATATTTGCAAGTCTCTTCGAATTATCAGTTTGGTTTGGCCTACTAGATTGATCTTTCTTGCAATGGGAGAAGTGCTTAGCTTTGGGGTTCAATGTTGCGGTGTCCTTTCCCAGTGCCAGTAGGGGCAGCAAGGCACGTATTGTATTGTTGCCATCGAGGATAACAAGATGGGGTTTATATCATATTGCATGAGTTTATCCCTCTACATCATGTCATCATACTTAAAGCATTACTCTGTTCTTTTGAACTTAATACTCTAGATGCATGCTGGATAGCTGTCGATGTGTGGAGTAATAGTTGTAGATGCAGGTAGGAGTCGGTCTACTTGTCACGGACGTGATGCCTATATACATGATCATACCTAGATATTCTCATAACTATGCTCAATTCTATCAATTGCTTGACAGTAATTTGTTCACGCACAGTAATACTTATGCTATCTTGAGAGAAGCCACTAGTGAAACATATGGCCCCCGGGTCTATTTTCCATCATATTCATCTTCCGTTATTTCCATTACCATTTACTTGCTTTCTTTACTTTTACTCTTTATCATAAAAATACCAAAAATATTATCCTATCATATCTATCAGATCTCACTCTCGTAAGTGACCGTGAAGGGATTGACGAGCCTTTTATCGCGTTGGTTGCGAGGTTCTTATTTGTTTGTGTAGGTGCGAGGGACTCGAGCGTAGCCTCCTACTGGATTGATACCTTGGTTCTCAAAAACCGAGTGAAATACTTATGCTACTTTACTGCATCACCCTTTCCTCTTCAAGGGAAAAACCAACGCAGTGCTTAAGAGGTAGCAAGGAAGATTTCTGGTGCCGTTGCTGGGGAGTCTACGCAAAAGTCAACATACCAAGTTCCCATCACAAACCCTTATACCTCGCATTACATTATTTGCCATTTGCCTCTCGTTTTCCTCTCCCCCACTTCACCCTTGCCGTTTTATTCGCCCTCTTTTCCGCTCGCCTTTCCTTCGCCATGTCGTTACCAAAAAGAGTTGGGGGTTCTCTCCTGAGTTTTAGTACTTTGGACGATCCTTCTATTCTATCTAAACTCATAAATAATGATGCTATGGAAAAACCTGCCGGAGTTATCAATGAGAGTCTTAATAATTTTGATGAAGATGATTCTGAAATTTTTTGTTATTTACTCGATGAATCCTGGAAAGATGCTTGGGATAGACTGTTAAGGATCCGGGCTAACTATGTGCCCCAATACCAAATTGAAATTTACTTGAAGAGCTTTTATGTTGCCCTACCTTCTTCGTTTAAGCATGTCTTAGATTCTATATTTGAAGAAGATTTTCTTGAAGGTTATGCCATAGATACTTATGAAAAGATGAAGACCATATTTGGGCACCCCATGAATGATAAAGTTGAATCTACATCTCTTTTGCTCTCCTACCAAAACAAATCTATCAAAGAGATAAATGCTAGCTTAGATGCAAATTTCTGCAACATGCTTAATCTTTCTTCTACCATTAATAGCCACGTGCTTTATCAAAATAGAAAGATTAATTCCATATATAACAAGTTTGCTCTTTTCTTCCCTAAAACCAAAGATGGCAATACCTAGATCTATCCGTGTTTTTATGCCTAGCTAGGGGCGTTAAACGATAGCGGTTGTTGGCAGGCAGCCCAATTTTTTTTTGGTTTTTGCTTCTGTTTAGGAATAAATCTTTGATCTAGCCTCTGGTTAGATTTGTTTTTATGTTTTAATTAGTGTTTGTGCCAAGTTAAACCTATAGGATCTTCTTGGATGATAGTTATTTGATCTTGCTGAAAATTCCAGAAATTTTCTGTTCACGAAAACAATTGTTAAAAATTACCAGAACGTGATATAATATTGATTTCAATTGCACAAGATCAATAAACAAATTATTTAGGTCGTCTTATTTTGGCAGAATTTTTAGAGTTCCAGAAGTTTGCGTTACTTACAGATTACTACAGACTATTCTGTTTTTGACAGATTCTGTTTTTCGTGTGTTGTTTGCTTATTTTGATGAATCTATGGCTAGTAAAATAGTTTATAAACCATATAGAAGTTGGAATACAGTAGGTTTAACACCAATATAAATAAATAATGAGTTCAATAAGTACCTTGAAGTGGTGTTTTGTTTTCTTTCGCTAACGGAGCTCACGAGATTTTCTTATAAGTTTTGTGTTGTGAAGTTTTCAAGTTTTGGGTAAAGATTTGATGGAGTATGGAACAAGGAGTGGCAAGAGCCTAAGCTTGGGGATGCCCATGGCACCCAAAATAATCCAAGGACACCAAAAATCCAAAGCTTGGGGATGCCCCGGAAGGCATCCCCTCTTTCGTCCTCATCCATCGCTAAATTTACTTGGAGCTATATTTTTATTCACCACATGATATGTGTTTTGTTTGGAGCGTCTTGTATGATTTGAGTCTTTATTTGTTAGTTTTCCACAATCATCCTTGCAGTACACACCTTTTGAGAGAGACACACAAGATTCGGAATTTGTTAGAATACTCTATGTGCTTCACTTATATTCTTTGAGCTATATAGTTTTGCTCTAGTGCTTCACTTATATCTTTTAGAGCACGGCGGTGGTTATATTTTATAGAAATTATTGAACTCTCATGCTTAATTTATATTATTTTGAGAGTCTTAAACAGCATGGTAATTTTCTTTAATTGTGAAATTAATCTTCCATATTGAGTTCATTGAATATCATGAGAAGTTAGATACTTGATAAGTGTTTTGAGATATAAAGGTGGTAATATTAGAGTGTGCTAGTTGAGTAATTGTGAAACTAAGAAATATTTGTGTTAAAGTTGGCAAGTCCCGTAGCATGCACATATGGTAAAAGTTGTGTAACAATCTTGACACATAGGTGTTCTTTTATTGCTTTCCTTATGAGTGGCGGTCGGGGACGAGGGATGGTCTTTTCCTACCAATCTATCCCTCTAGGGGCATGCCTAGTAGTAATTTCCTTCAAGGGCTAATAAACTTTTGCAATAAGTATATGAGTTCTTTATGACTAATGTGAGTCCATGGATTATACGCACTCTCAACCTTCCACAATTTTCTAGCCTCTACGGTACCACGCATTGCCCTTTCTCACTTTGAGAGTTGGTGCAAACTTCGCCGGTGCATCCAAACCCCGTGATATGATACGCTCTATCACACATAAGCCTCCTTATATCTTCCTCAAAATAGCCACCATACCTACCTATTATGGCATTTCCATAGCCATTCCAAGATATATTGCCATGCAACTTTCCACCGTTCCGTTTATTATGACATGCTTCATCATTGTCATATTGCTTTGCATGATCATGTAGTTGACATCGTATTTTGTGGCAAAGCCACTATTCATAATTTTCCCATACATGTCACTCCTGATTCATCGCATATCCCAGTACACCACCGGAGGCATTCACATAGAGTCATACTTTGTTCTAAGTATTGAGTTGTAAATGTTGAGTTGTAAGTAATAAAAGTGTGATGATCATCATTATTTGAGCATTGTCCCATTTGAGGAAAGGATGATGGAGACTATGATTCCCCCACAAGTCGGGATGAGATTCCGGACTAAAATAATAATAATAAAAGAGGCCAAAGAAAAAAAAGGAGAAAAGGCCCAACAAAAAAAAGAGAGAGACATGAGAGAAAAAGAGAGAAGGGACAATGTTACTATCCTTTTCCACACTTGTGCTTCAAAGTAGCACCATGGTTTTCATGATAGAGAGTCTCCTATGTTGTCACTTTCATATACTAGTGGGAATTTTTCATTATAGAACTTGGCTTGTATATTCCAATGATGGGCTTCCTCAAAATGCCCTAGGTCTTCGTGAGCAAGCAAGTTGGATGCACACCCACTTAGTTTGTTTTGTTGAGCTCTCATATATTTATAGCTCTAGTTCATCCGTTGCATGGCAATCCCTAATCCTCTCATTGACATCAATTGATGGGCATCTCCATAGCCTATTGATTAGCCGCGTCAATGTGAGACTTTCTACCTTTTTGTCTTCTCTCATAACCCCCATCATTATACTTTACTCCACCCATAGTGCTATATCCATGGCTTGCTCTCATGTATTGCGTAAGAGTTGAAAAGGCTGAAGCGCGTTAAAAGTATGAACCAATTGCTCGGCTTGTCATCGGGGTTATGCATGATGAGAACGTTTGTGTTACAATATTGAAACATAGCCTAACCATATGATATTGTAGGGATAAGCTTTATTTGGCTATGTTATTTTGATAAGACATAATTGCTTGGTTAGCATGTTTGAAATATTATTGTTTTTATGTCAACATTAAACTTTTATCTTGAATCTTTCGGACCTAAATATTCATGCCACAATAAAAGATTTACATCAAGATGTATGCCAAGAAGCATTCCACATCAAAAATTCTGTTTTTTATCATTTACCTACTCGGGGACGAGCAGGAATTAAGCTTGGGGATGCTTGATACGTCTCCAACGTATCTATAATTTTTGATTGTTCCATGCTATTATATATTCTGTTTTGGATGTTTAATGGGCTTATTTATACACTTTTATATTATTTTTGGGACTAACCTATTAACCAGAGGCCCAGCCTAAATTGATGTTTTTTGCCTATTTCAAAGTTTCGTAGAAAAAGAATATCAAACGGAGTCCAAACGGAATGAAACCTTCAGGAATGTTATTTTTGGAACAAACGTGATCCAGAGGACTTGGAGTCCACGTAAAGTAATCAACGAGGAGAGCACGAAGTAGGGGGGCACGCCTACCACCCTGGGCGCGCCCTCCACCCTCGTGGGGCCCACGTTGCTCCCTCGACGTACTTCTTCCTCCTATATATACCTACGTACCCCCAAACCATCAGAGGCATCCACGAAAACCTAATTCCACCGCCGCAACCTTCTGTATCCGTGAGATCCCATCTTGGGGCCTTTTCTGGCGTCCTGCCAGAGGGGGCATTGATCATGGAGGGCTTCTATATCAACACCATAGCGTCTTCGATGATGTGTGAGTCGTTTACCTCAGACCTTCGGGTCCATAGTTATTAGCTAGATGGCTTCTTCTCTCTCTTTGGATCTCAATACAAAGTTCTCCTCGATCTTCTTGGAGATCTATTCGATGTAACTCTTCTTTTTGTGGTGTGTTTGTTGGGACTGATGAATTGTGGGTTAATGATCAAGATTATCTATGAACAACATTTGAATCTTCTCTGAATTCCTTTATGTATGATTGGTTATCTTTGCAAGTCTCTTCGAATTATCAGTTTGGTTTGGCCTACTAGATAGATCTTTCTTGCAATGGGAGAAGTGCTTAGCTTTCGGTTCAATCTTGCGGTGTCCTTTCCTAGTGACAGCAGGGGCAGCAAGGCACGCATTGTATTGTTGCCATCGAGGATGAAAAGATGGGGTTTATATCATATTGCATGAGTTTATCCCTCTACATCACATCATCATACTTAAAGCATTACTATGTTCTTTTGACCTTAATACTCTAGATGCATGCTGGATAGCGGTCAATGTGTGGAGTAATAGTAGTAGATGCAGGAAGGAGTCGGTCTACTTGTCACGGACGTGATGCCTATATACATGATCATACCTAGATATTCTCATAACTATGCTCAATTCTATGAATTGCTCAACAGTAATTTGTTCACCCACCGTAATACTTATGCTATCTTGAGAGAAGCCACTAGTGAAACCTATGGCCCCCGGGTCTATTTTCCATTATATTCATCTTCCGTTATTTCCATTACCGTTTACTTGCTCTCTTTACATTTACTCTTTATCTTAAAAATACCAAAAATATTATCCTATCATATCTATCAGATCTCACTCCCGTAAGTGACCGTGAAGGGATTGACAACCCCTTTATCGCGTTGGTTGCGAGGTTCTTATTTGTTTATGTAGGTGCGAGGGACTCGAGCGTAGCCTCCTACTGGATTGATACCTTGGTTCTAAAAAACTGAGGGAAATACTTACGCTAGTTTACTGCATCACCCTTTCCTCTTCAAGGGAGAAACCAACGCAGTGCTCAAGAGGTAGCAGGTCCCAGTAAATATAATCCGCATTAATCATTCGTTTCTTATTCACAAACGAATTTGGCCCCGACAGCTGTTTCACAGGCATACCTCGGCACAACCTACCAGGGGCTCGGTACGAGAACAAATGAGTTGCCAACAAAGTCCGAATAGCTTTATAAGCGTACTTCGGCGTCGCGAGTTTGGCCTTATATGCATCAGCTCCGAATCATGTCTTGGGTCAATGGTTGGGTTGCTCGGCTCCTGTGCTTGCTACCTTATGTTCCGCCCTATCGGCTAGGGTAGTAAAGGGAGAACTACTGCGATTGTGCTTCCGGTTCATCTGGTCAACCACTCGATGACTTACCGGAATCTGTCGTGATTCCCTCCGTGTCACACGAAGGACCTTTTCAGGTCATATATGTAACGCATCATATTGGAATAAGCCGTACACATACCAGGGGCTATATCGTAGTCCCCCCTATAAAACTCCTATGGCTAAGTGAAAGTGTTAACGCCCTATAGTCTGATTGCCTGGTTCGCCGCATTGTCACCTCCTTCATGGACCAAGACGTTGGGTCAAGAGCGATCAAATGCTTTTCCGAAGACCCCCGTACTTCCTACGAGGGGGCTGAAGCCGATGACTAGAAAACTTCCAGATTATATACAAACGGCCGCACAGGAGGAACACAAGCTTTCGAGCAAAACATAAAAATAGATTAACTATAAAATTATCTTTTACAATCCCCATACACCTCACTCGAACATTATGTCTTTCGAGCATTGACCCTCTATCAAGCGGGCGGCCTCTAGGACGTCTTCAAAATAATGCTCCGGTTCATAACGGTCCTTGCCCTTGGGTGGACTCTTCGCCGCAACATCGATGGCCTTCATCTTCCCCCAGAATGTCTTGACTCGGGCAAAGGCCATCCGTGCACCCTCAATGCACACCGACCGCTTCACAGTATCGATACGTGGCACCCCATCAACAAGCCTCTGCACCAAGCCGAAGTAGCTATTCGGAACAGGCTCAGTTGGCCACAACCAGATTATGACGTTCTTCATGGCAGCACCGGATATCCTATGAAGCTCGACCCATTGGGACATCTGTTCATTCAGCAACAGAGGGCGCTTCGGCACGCCAAATTGTGACCAGAAAAGCTTCTCCATTGCATACCCCTCTCGCGCCTGGTAAAACTGCGCTGCATGGGAAGAACTCTTCAGCAAGTCTAAAAACTCATCCGGAGAACTCCACACTTGGTTAAGCTGAGCATAGTTCGGATCGCCAAACTTAGTCTGTAGCAAAAAGGGCTTACCAGCCGCAATCTCCCCAGCTTGCCGGATCTCCTCACGGGCTGCTCTGGATTCAGACCGCGCTTCTCTCGCCGCTTGTAAGGCTTTGTCGAGTTCAGCCATTTTGGCTTCATTCTCCTTCTCAAGAAGTTCACAGCGGCTAGCAGCATTTTTTAGTTCAAGCGCCATCGTGGATATTTTCTCCTCCTCTTGGCGCCAAGCAGCTTGTTCGGCTTTTAACTCAGCCGATGCCTTTTCGGCAGCCGCATTACTAAACCGGGCCTGCTCCTTGGCCCGGGCCAGCTCCGCCCGAAGAATTTCAACGGCGGCAGCGCCATCTGCAGCCATGCATATTCCAGTATATAACTTTCAGCGTCATGCTTATATCACAAAAATGCATGTGAAGGGATTGCCCCGAATACATACCTTGCGATTCGTCAAGACGCATATTGATTAATGCAATGTCATCCCCGGCCACATCAAGCTTCCGCTGCAGCTCGGCAATATCCGTAATCTGGGAAGTAGCCAGGGGGAAGCAGTCTGTGTTCAAGTTAATCAGATTAGTCCTTAAATATTTCTTATTGATCCTCCGTTCGCCTCCCATGGGAAGCCAACCTGAGTCACAGGAGCTACTACCTATACACATGTGCATCTTTGCAAACAAAGTATAGTTGAAAACATTACATCACAAACCTCGAAGCCTCTTAGCAGGCTCATGAAGGCTTCATTCAGTCCGCTCTTTGCGGAGAGAATCTTCTCAACCACCGTACCCATCAAGGTATGTTGTTCCCCCGAGGAAGATGCATTTTGCAGCGTATCCCTCAATATATCCGGCGCCGCCGGGTCTCCGGAAGCCGCTGTAGGAGCACGACCATCCTTTGAAGGAATCCGTTCACCCGTCTCCAGAATCATCGTTGGCTGAAAACCGGACAGTCCGGGGCCTTCATTATTGGCCCCGAATCCTGAACGATCGGAGGTTCACCTCCGGGTACTGCCTCTTTCATCCCCTGCACGGCTTGTTGATCAAGAAAAACCCTCCGAGATGACACTTCGGAGTCGTCCGCCTTATTGGGCGAGGAGGTCGGGGGAGGCGTCTCGCTTTCCATCATCTCTGGGAGGAGATCTCCCAAAGAAGAGGATTGCCCAGAAAAACCCTCTGCCAAACTGTAAAAATACACAGGCACGTTACGTATCTCTTCGGTAAGATGAAAGGAGCGGGACGCTATCAAAGCATCCCGGATTCACTTACGGTTTGGTTGAGGTCTTGTCTTCATCACGGAGTTGTTCAACGGCGTCGCCTTCCAGTCCCGAGCCGCTCGACGGTGGCATCTTGCCCCTCTTAGGAGACCGCCCTTCCCAACCTTCAGAGGCTGCCCTTTTCCTCCTTAATGGAGAAAGGATACTGGCTTCTCTTTCTCCTTCGTCTTCGGGCGAGGAAATGTCGATTTCTCCGGATTCAGTATCTAATTCACCTCCGGAACGAAGGTCCTCCCGGGTCTTCTCACTCTCCACCTTGCCATCCCCTGCCGGCGCCTGGTGCGGTGCCAGCATCCTTGTTAACACGGGGTCTGCTGAGTCTTCGGGAAGAGGGGCCGGACACCTAATCCGTTCCGCTTTCTTTATCCAGCCCTGGAAAAGGATGGTTTACTCAGTGTCTTACCATAGGATATCTGATTATGAGGTGTTCGGCGGATGAGTACTTACCGGGGTGTCCCGATGGTTACAGTCTAGGCCAGTATCTTCGGTGGTGTCCGGCCATTGTTTTCGTCTCCTGAAAAATAGTTTCCACATTCCTTCGTGTGTAATGCCGAAGAAGTGCTGAAGAGTCCGTGGCCCTTCTGGGTTAAACTCCCACAAGCGGAGAGGCCGTCGCTGGCACGGCAAGGTCCGGCAAACTAGCATTACCTGAATAACATTGACAATATTGATATCCTTCTCAATGAGGCTTCAGATGCGACTTTGCAGAGTCCGCACCTCGTCAACTGATCCCCAGGCCAACCCCTTATTAATCCACAATGCAAGCTGAATTGGGGGGCCAGATCAAAATGCAGGCGCAGCTGCCCACTTGGAACCGCGGGGCTCAGTGATATAGAACCACTCCTGCTGCCATAAGTCGGAAGATTCTCTGAAAGATCCTTTTAGCCAGATAGCGCTAGCAAGCTTGCTTACTGAGGCACCACCGCACTCCGCCTGCTCCCCCTCCATCATTTGCGGTTTCACATTGAAGATCTTGAGCCACAAGCCGAAGTGTGGAGGTGTTCGGAGGAAGGCTTCGCACGTGATGATAAACGCCGAGATGAGAGGAGCAGAGTTCGGGGCGAGATCGTGAAAATCTAACTCATAATAGAACATGAGCCCGCGGACGAAGGGATTGAGGGCGAACCCCAATCCTTGGAGGAAGTGGGAAACGAACACGACCCTCTCGCCGGATCTGGGGGTAGGGATAACCTGCCCCTCCGCGGGAAGCCAGTGGAGGATTTCTGTGGTCAGGTATCTGGCCGCCCGAAGCTTCGTGATATCCTCCTCTGTGATAGAAGAAGCCACCCCCCGGCCCTGACGGCTAGGTCTGTACATGGCTAAGGCTTACGGAGGGTGAAACCTGGGTGTTGGAACTCGAGGTAGTAAGAGTCGAGGGAGAAGCAAGCGTGGAGAGGAAAGGCGGGTCTGTGCCCCTTTGTAAAGGCCGAGAATATAGAACGCCTCCTCTCGGATCTTAAAAATTGCCTATTCCCGAGGAGTTGTACCCTAAGGACGGTTGTAATACCCACGTATGTGTCGATAAAAGAATCCCTTAATAAGGGGGCATGGTCTCTGCTTGATAGGACGTGTCAATAACAACCGCGTTTCGGAACATGGGGCTGGAGGCGAAATAACGGTTTGAAATTATGACCGGACAGACGTGATGTCTTGTTACAAAAAGTTGTCAGCGGATTGGACTCGTGAAGTATTATATTCTCTCTGCGATTATGTATGGTGCGTGTGATAGGTCCGGATACAATCATTACGTCCAGAGACTATCTTGGAGTTCAGAAAGAAGGGAACCCGCCTTGCAATGTTGAAGACAAATCTGCGCGCCGGACTCCTCGTCATTGAAGCCAGGTTCAGGGGCTACTGAGGGAGTCCTCGACTAAGGGGTCCTCGGACGTCCGGCTTGTTAGCCATGGGCCGGTCTAATGGGATGTGAAGATACGAAGACCGAAGACGGCACCCGTGTCCGGATGGGACTCTCCTTGGCGTGGAAGGCAAGCTTGGCGGCCGAATATGTAGATTCCTTTCTTTGTAGCCGACCTTGTGTAACCCTAGATCCTCCCAGTGTCTATATAAACCAGAGGACTTAGTCCGGAAAGGGATAGACACATAACCATAGTCATACATGCTAGACTTCTAGGGTCTAGCAATTACGATCTCGTGGTAGATCAACTCTTGTAATACTCATATTCATCAAGATCAATCAAGCAGGAAGTAGGGTATTACCTCCATAGAGAGGGCCTGAACCTGGGTAAACATCGTGTCCCCTGTCTCCTATTACCATCGACTTTAGACGCACAGTTCAGGACCCCCTACCCGAGATCCACCGGTTTTGACACCGACAGCGCCCGCCCTTCTTCTCCCTCAACTCAAGCAGCTCGACCTCTTCGACGTTGTCATCTCGAAGAAGGCTATGGAGCACCTGCTCCGCAGCTGTACTACGCTTGAGTACCTTCGTCTTGAGCAGATCCATGGATTCATTAGCCTCCACATCGCCTCGACGAATCTCTTATGGATTTATGTGTCTAGCTGGCCCCTCAACAAGACATCAACTGGGAAGAGATCACTCCAGCTGTTCCATGTTATGGTCATTGAGAATGCGCCTTTCCTTTAGAGATTGCTTGTATCGGATCTAGAAGGTCCAACAAAAATCAGGGTCCTTGACGCGCCGAAATTGACAGTATTGGTGCACTCGTCTGCCAAATTCTCTGAACTCTTTATTGGATCCGTAATCGTTCAGGTACAACACTCATCTTCTTCTCCGTCTTCTTGAAATTCACATTTTTAAATTTCTTCTTGATGTATTTAAGACCGTCTTCCAGAAAATGATTCCCACAAGCTTGACCCAGTCTATGCGCACAGTGCAGATCTTGGCAATAAAATCTATCGGCCCCAATCTGGATCAAGTTGTTGGATTCCTTAAATGCTTTCGTGCACGGAGAAGCTACTCATCGAGGTGAAACTTCTTTCTTATTAGTAAATGGTAATCACAACGTAGCTCAATTTTTTCGTAATTTTCCCAAATTATGATGACAAGTGTAGTGTTCAAAACTGCATCTACGCATTGCACCGAAAGAAATGTTTTTAGTATTTTTTGTCATGTGATCACCTGCATCATTTTTTTGTTGTACTACTACTAGCAAGATACCCGTGCATTGCATGGAACATCAAGATGCATTTGTATGAGTAGTTTATCTTGGGAGAAAAGGATGAATGAGGGAAGGCCTTATTTGCAAACGTGGAGAGGGGTGTGGTTACCTTTTTGCAAAATTGCCATAGTTTCCTTCCTATCCGTCAGATATAAATCGGACGACCTATATTGCAGGATGGCAGGCACACCATCATCACCAACTCTGTTTTTTATAAGAGTAGAGATAGTAGCCTAGGCTAGTCATAGTGGAAAGTAACTTAGACTACTCCAGTAACTCTATGGTTACCCTAAAAGCAAGTACTACCTCCGTCCTGGTTTACTCTTCCTATTTTGTAGTATCAAAATTTGACCATAGATTTAACTGAAAAAATGTTAATGCATGTCACTAAGAACTATATCGTTGGATTCGTATTTGAACATAATTTCAAATGGTGTAATTTTTAGTGACATGAATTGGCATTTTCTTACGTAAATCTATGGTCAAAATTTTATACTAAATAAGACGTAGTACAAAAGTGGGCTATAACGGCCGTCCACTATGTATGCCAAAACACGTGCCAAATTCACTTGTGATGCATTTGGCATCGATGCCCCTCCATTGCTCACCTGGTGCCCCAATCTGGATCACCTACTTTGCTCCGGTGCCAAATTAACTCACGCAATGAAAAAACACTTGCGTGGGAGAGAGAGAGGACTGAGGCAATAAAAAACACTTGTTTGGGAGAGTGAGAGGCTGGTGTAGTTGGTTTGATTGATTTGTTTATACATGTGGGTCTGTGTGCACAGCGGTGCCAACTCTCTCACATCGCAAGAGCGGTGCCAAAATCTTTTGATTTGACATCGATGCGTATTATGTGCCATACTTTTGTGAAATATGGCATCGGCCACATAGTGGAAGGCAACAAATGCCCAAGCTATTCACGTACTCCTAGGTAAATGAGAGGAAAGAGAAAGAGAGAGTGAGAGAGAGAGACAGAGAGAGTGTGAAAAAATATCACTAGCCAGCCAACCCTATCGTATGAGCGAATGATATTGGTACCTCTTGATGACACGGCAATCTTATACAGCCAGCTGCTCTAATATGTTCTCTTCTTTTGCACATAAAAAGACCCGAAAGTGAAAAATGTGCTGCACTATAACAATCTCATCGAATGCCTTGATCTCCATCTTACAGAAATTGATTTGATCGACTACCGAGGCAGCACATCTAAGATTAAATTGGCCAGGTTCTTTGTTCGGGAGGCAAGTGTGCTCAAGGTAATGAGGTTTGGCGTTCTCTGGCGCAAGAATGAATGGCGTGCTGATCACCGTGAGCGTCTAAGCCTGAATGACAAAGTCTCTGCAAAAGCTGAATTTGTTTTTGAAACATCAAGTGGCCAGAGACTCGAAAACTTATTTGCCCATTAGTGACTTGTTAGGCCGGTGGATTTTAGTTTGCACGATAATGCTGCATCCACCTAAAGTAACGAAAGTTCATACGTAAACTTCCTAGTAATTCCCTCTTCGTAGGTGCAGCATTACTCCTAACATTTGTAATATCAGTTTGAAACTTGCAATATTGCCGTGTCCTATTCCCGCCTTTTCAAAATCCTGCGAATCAAACAGGTCGTGAGTTGGTGATGATGTTGTGCCTGCCATCTTTCACCAATAGCCGTCGGATCTAGATCTGACGCATACAACCCAAACTTCTCCAGTTTTGCAAAAAGATGCCTGCCCTTGTTCCCTATTTACAAACAACTCCTTGTCTCTCACAATCAGCCTTATCACCTCCCCACCACATCTGGAAGGCTATGGGAAAATCTTGCACGATGGCCGCTGCCGGCGCCGTCCACCCCCCAATCTTGGTGTCGAACACGGCTAGTTGTAAGCAGGCTAGGTCTGCGGCCATGATGATAGTGAGTACAGACGGTGAGCCTGACTATGGTATGCCGAACACGGCACCTATACTCAGGTGTCATCTCCGGCGTAGGGTCTTGTCACTTCACTGTGAGGAGCAGCACGTAATAATTTGACCAACGGGTAGTACATTGCTACTACATTGGTAGTACTACTACTAGTACTAGCACCACCGTCAGGATTTAGTAGTACTACCACATCCATCTGGATTTAGTATTTGACTAGCAATATCTAGTAATGCATGTCACAAAAAATGTACTACTCCCTTTGTAAATAAATACATGGTGTATTGTTTTCTTCCTATCGGCGAGATAACTTAATGTCTTTTTGCTACTTAATAGGATTACATGCAATGAACTAACCACCGCATGTGATGTTTGGTAGTCTCAAGTCATTGAAAGCATGCACGGCCCACATCTCTCATTGGTTGATATGTCATGAAATAAGAAACGAGGAGGGAGTTAATGTATCGTGCCTAAGTGTTTTGGGATTATTTGGTTTTCGTAAGGTGACTTACACAACTTTTTTGGTTACATGCATTAACATTTTTTTAGTTAAATCAAAGGTCAAAACTTGGCCCAAAATGCAAAGGTGACCAATAAACTAGTAAACATCAAAGTTCAATCATTTGGCCCCATCTAGAGGTCCGGTGAGATGACTATACTGCACCAGCATGCCGGGGACGCATCTTCATTGACTTACTGCACCTACCTTTGGGTGTATGACACGTGGGCCCCACGGGTGGCTGGCCAACCTGTCATATAGCCAAAGGTAGGTGCAGTAGAGGGGCGAGGAGTAGATGGCCAACACGCACGTGAATTCAACACAGTCTGCACTTCTCATAACTCCCGCCAGTCCAATCAACGAAATCCTACGCACCTATGCACCCAAGGGCAAGAGTGATCACTCCAATCGCAAGATCAGTTGACTAGAAGCTAGACCCATGGAGGCGATGAGCGCGAGCATCAGCCAGCTGTGCCAGATGGTCCATGACGCCAGCCTGCGTCCCGACACCGAGGAACGTCTCCAGGTAGTGCTTGAGGCCGCCAGGGCGAGGGGCCGCTTGGACGACAGCTTCGTCTCCTTGTTCGACGAGGTCCTCGTCGGCTTCCTCGACAAGTTCACCATCGTCAAGAAGCTCGTCGACGACCTTGACGTACGCCTCCAGCCCACGCGCCCAGGCTCTGCGATGCCTGCCACCCTCAACGGCCTCTATGGTGAAAACCTCTTCGACGCACTAGTGGCCCTGCGACTGCCTGCCGTCGTGCTGGAGAATGTCCACCTCGAGGTCGCGCTCGCCGCGCAGCGCCTGGCGCAGCAATACACCATAGACATAATCACCCACGTCTATGCGCAAATTGTCCACAAGGACTACTACATGCAAGAGAAGGACGATAGGACGCTGGCATTCTTGGACCGCAGGGCAACCTCGGACGGCATTGTTTAGAAGCACGTTGAGCTTGCCGCCAACGCCGCTGCTCCTCACACGTCGGTTGGTGACCCGGTGCACTAGGGCGTGAGGATGTCGTTGATGGACCAGTATGTATCTTTATCTTTCCATCAAATCCATGTAGTAGTATATGGTACTACTAGTAATTATCTTACGTTTCGCATCAACTTCATAATTTTCGTACGTACTCCATGCATGAACCGCGCCAGAACCAAACTTCTCATTACTCTAGGGAAAATCGTTATTTCTATCTATCGGTCGTGCCGTGGAGCAGAACCAAATTTTACAAGTTACAAGTTCAAAAGGAAAAGCCTGCTGTGTTTGCGTCGCACCCCCACACGGTTGGTCCGGCACGCCGCTCAAGGGGGGAATGCGTGCTGTGTTGCATTTTCACTTACAAGTGGGACCGCAGTTGAGCAAACCGACTATCGGCAAACCCCCACCCAGCCCACCACGTGATGGCTGAGAAAACAGGAGGGAGAAGAGATGGTTGTAGCATGGACTCCAAGAAAATTGGTGTCGGATGGGACTCGTGTGGGTGGCGTGTCCTGTACTGCTAGACATGAATGCTAGTTATGGCCCATGCCACCCCACTATATCGAGGTGCGGGTTATGTAGAACAAATTTCCTGGAGTCCGTGCTCAGCCCTCCTCTATCTCTCTTCTCAGCCAGCCAGCGGACGCGCGGAGCCCATCGTCTGTATGCTCATATGCGGTCCCACATGTCAGTGAAAATGCAAGAGGACCCACTGAACCTGCACATCTTTCACCTCGACATGCTGGTGATGAAAAACAAATCCAATAAAGATCTTCGGTGGCCGCTTTTGGAGTTACTCAAGAGTAGTAAGATTCTATTTACAGTTTAACCCAAGATGCGCATCACGTGGCTTCAACTACCACTCTATTTTCTTGCATGACATGACCTGGATGCTGGATGTCCCACGTGTAGGCAAAAGGAGGAAGAACTCGACCAAATCTTCGGCTGTGCTCTCGGATTAGACTAGTTGTGCTAACCTAAAATTTTATTGTGTAGAATGGATGCAAGTTTTGGTATTGGGAAGGAGAGTACAACGATATATTGATAGAGCCCAATTTAGTAGATGTTCTAGCACTTTTAGCTAGCATAGAGGCTAGAGATGAGACTAGTGCACTTGTTGATAGAATAGAGGCTAGACACGTCTACTTCTTCACACTCGAAGAAGAAAGAAGCACGCAAGATCGAGCCTCCGCAGATCAACAATGAATGCATCGAGAAGGCACTAATCCAACTTACAGGAGCAGTTATGGAAGTTGGATATCTTCTAAAATGTATTCTTGTGGTTCTTGTTTTCTTTAGTCTTGCTTTTCTAGTCAAAATTTTGGTGATGTATTTCCATGTACCAAAAAATCAATGATGAAAAAAAAGATATGTGTTTGCAAAGAAAAATATACGCGGCCGGGATGCGTCCGCGCGTTCGACACACGGCCACCGCATCCGAGAAATGGCCCGGACACGACCCCATTGCCTTACCCAAACGGACAGAATGCAGGCAAAACAGAGGTCCGTTTGGGGTCGTGCGTTGGAGTTGGCCTTACAAGTGGGACCGCAGTTGAGGAAACCGACTATCGGCAAACCCCCACCTCGCCCGCCGCGCGATGGCTGAGTTAGAGAAATGACGAGGTTGAAGAGATTGTTGTAGCACGGACTCCAAGAAATAAGGTGTCAGATGGAAGTCGTGCTGGTGGCATGTGCCGTACTCCTGGACGCGAATGCTTGTTCTGGCCCATGCCACCCTACTACTCCTACTACTTATAGTAGTAGTATCGATGATTCGAGGTGCTGGTCACGTACAATGAACACATTAACATATGGCCCACCTCACACTGTGACCACATTTCCTGGAGTCTGTGCTAGGTTAAAAAGTGTTCTTTGTGAGGATGGGTGGCTGGTCTCAAGTTTAAAACTTGTTGTATTACGTACATAGACGTAGAGATAGTGCAGCATGTGAAGCTAGTACAAATAGTGTACTATTGTTGATTGACCTCATCCGATAACCTGTTGCAATGTACGTACAATTATGTATTCGGAAAATATTTTTTTGCCTCGTCGCAGCACCCACTCAAAGAAGCGACTCGAAAGCCATTCATAAATTTAGTAAGTTTATCACAGGCATATCATTTTATTACATAGAACAGGTCATCAACCCACAACGACAACGAGGATGCATTATAAATACTAAATTTTTCATCACACAACAAATAACAAGCAATGAAATGAACTTCAACTCAACCAATCCTCGGCGTTGGAAACGCTTGCTTTGAACCACAAGTGATTCTTTGGGAAGGGCCAGCTACTGTCAATCTCGAGACCAACGCAAGACTGATCATCCAGGCTGAAGCGGCCTACTATATCACGACCAGGGTAGGGAACCACCGCAATGTCCGAAGTATAGATACACTTGCTTCTCATAAATGGTAGTAACGTTATGTCAACAGCAGTTGGATCGCCTTTCACCATCATTGGATAGTTTTGTCCAAGGAGGAGCGAGATTTCTCGAAGACTATCAATACTTTACTAGGGAGAAGGTGTTGGCGCTAGCACAGTAGTATCCATCCTGAATACCATGCAACGGGTGTTGGAATAGGTCTCACCATCATTGGATAGTTTTGTCCAAGGAGGAGCGAGATTTCTCGAAGACTATCAATACTTTACTAGGGAGAAGGTGTTGGCGCTAGCACAGTAGTATCCATCCCGAATACCATGCAACGGGTGTTGGAATAGGTCCGGAGAGTGCGACCATGGGAGACAACACCTGCTTCCTTAGTAGTAACATCAGCAGTGAGCTGTATACAGACAAGAAGGGGTGATCCATTGGAATTAGTTGCCAGCCGCCACTGAGTATATAAGTCATGCTCGTCCTCATGCTCGTGATCATCACCATCGTCATCTCCCCCTTGGTTATAAAACTTTTCAAGTATAGGTGGTGGAATGTTCACAGGACCTTGGAAACACAAGAAGAAGGTTAATTAGTAGAGAAGGGAAACTTCCTAACTCGCATGCATGTGGATGAAACAATTATAATTATGGTGGAAGACAAACGTACCGACACTACGAGGATCCCATGCAAAAACAGTGTCACGAGTGGTGGCAGCAAACACAAGACCCTCGTATTGAAATCATAGTACACATCCGTGTATAGAAACTGATTTTTGAGGAATATCCATCTAGTCGAACCACGAAGGACGGCAACAAGCTTGTTGAAGATAGCAACAACTCCATAGTTCCTGTTATGCCAAGAGTGGTTGGGAACTCGACAAATTGCTATCTTCCGTAGAAGACAGTCACCATGATCGTATTTGAACGTGCATAGAATACCGGTGTGCTCAACCTCTGGGCAGTCTGAGATTTTTGGAAGTGGAACCCGGTGACCAGTGTACACATTCACAAGTTCCCACTCGCAGTTGTACCCAATATAAACAGCCCAATCTCCATTTGCGCCTGCCCAAGCCTTTCCCTCAAGCGATGGCATCTTAACATCATACGTATCATTATCAAGCGGCATCAACTTGCACAAGGCGAGGCTTCCCTCGTCCCTGCGCCAGTCAGCAGGGTTACGGCGAAGAAGATAGGGGAGATCAAACCGCTCCTGGACCCTTGGGTTCCTTGTAATGATGTTATTAGTTCAGTCGAGAATGGTCTTGAACGAACCTGCCATGCTAGCCGAGGTGATGACGTTGCATCGATCAATGAGTTCCCCGACCACATCATCTTTGAGATCGGGGCAAGAATAACGGGGTCGTCATTTCCGGCTTGTTCCCTCCATCGAGAAGACGATCGAACAATGGCAGAAGGAAGGGTGAAGGAAAATGGAGGAGGGAGGAAGAGCATGCGACAGTAGTTCCAAATCGAGAGGGAAAGGCGAAGAGTCGGTGGATGGTTGCCAGTTTTCCACGGTACACGAAGAGCCGCCCCGGCCTACACGTCCTTTCGGAAATTGTACAAAAGGACTCATCGTCGTCTCACTGACATGTTGGAACGGGACCACATGTCAACGAAAATGGTGTGTAATTTTTCGTGCAAAATGGGATCTGGTCGCGTTGGCCCGAGGTGCCGCATTAGTTATCGACCTTTATTTTTTTACATACAATCTGAGTGGATAGCTCCTGCGCTCATCACACATGAGCGGATATATATGTGGGCTAGGTGGGCATGCGGCAACAATCTAAGTGCTAAAAGAGTTGATCTTGAAAAATGAGTTGATCTCGAAAAAAGAGTTGATCCAATGCTTGGTTTTGTTTGGATTTTCCAACTATGACCATTGGATAGAGTGAATCAATGGCTTGCGTTCATAGTTATTCTCATACTATAGAATGGTATAGGAACGTGGAGAGATTTGGTTGATTTTATATCGCTGAATAATATAAAATATTATGAGTGCAGACGCTCCACCCCGAGGTTTGTTGCTCCTTCTCGGTCATCGGGAATCTATGTTCTTCCACTCTTTCGTTTAAGACATGAGCTTTGTTCTTCATTTTGCCGACACGTAGGACATCTATATGCCTCCATTTTACAAAATCATACTATATGCCTCCATGACACGCGGGACATCTAGCATCAAGGTGGCGTGTCATGCAAGAAAATGGAGATATGCAGTGCGTAAGTGAGTCATGCACTTCGATGGAACCTAGTACTATGCAATATTTTTGCTCCTCGATGGCACGTGAATAGTGCACGTACTCAATGACATAGCACGGGATGGTAGCCATGGACATGGTCGGCCGTTTTTCAAGAGAGTACTAATAAATACGTAACTTTGATGTGTCCCATCAACTCGCAGAATGACGAGAAGCTTGCTTATTACGCCTTGTCCCTCGCCAACGCGTGCGCGGTGGCTCGTAGCGCGAGGAGAAACTTTTGCTTACAAGCGGTGGACGTGCAGCGGTTCATTTGGTGTCAGATTGCCAGAAGTACTACTGTAGTACCATCATTATTGTTCGACTTCCGGAAGAGGAGAAGAGCCCAGCGCAAGGTCACCTACTAACCTAGTACAGTACTACTATAGCCAAAGCTGGTCGACCTTTTTAGAGCATGGTTAATTAATATAGGTGGCTCTTGCAGCGGCACATCATTTAGAGCAAGTACTCTCTTTGCAGGATCAAAGGAAGTGAAACAAAAGTTGGAGTGGATGCTAGATTGCCAATTAAAACATGATTACATAGGGAAAAAATCCTATAGCATTCTATCCTATGAATCAAACGACCAATGTAGGAAAATTATGAGGGGGGTCTCTAACAGTGTTCCTCGGCTCGCACCTAGCATCACGGTGGTCGAACTTGGAGTCATTCATCTGGTACACGTGGCATCTCAGATCTGGACACAAGGTGACGCGACCTCTCACTTCCTCCGCCATTTGAAGCGGCGCGCCGGTGGAGGACTAGCATACTCCAATAATAGGTTGGCTCTATGTGATGTGGCAACTTCATATACTAACCGGATGCTGGCTATACTACTACGGTACTCACACTCCAAGAAGTGACTCGAAAACCATTCATAAATTGAGTCTATGACACGCATTTGCAAATGTACCATTCATTACATACAACAAGTCATCAACACACAACGACAACGATGATACATGTTGGATTATAGATTATTTCCAACAAAACATTCTAGTAAATACTGAAGTTTTCATCACACAACAAATAACAAGCAATGAAATGAACTTCAACTCAACCAATCCTTGGCGTTGGAAACGCTTGCTTTGAACCATAGGTGCTCTGGGAAGGGCCAGCTATTCTCAATATCGAGAGCAACACAGGACTGATCATCCTGGCTGAAGCAGCATATATCAGGAGTAGGGTAGGGAACCACCGCAATGTCTGAGGTATAGATACAGTTGCTTCTCATAAATGGTAGTAATGTTGTGTCAACAGCAGCTGGATCGCCTTTAACCATCATTGGATTGTTTGGTCCAAGGAAGAGTGAGTTTTCTCCAAGACTATCAATACTGTACCAGGGAGAAGGTATTGGCGCTAGCACACTAGTATCCATCCCGAATACCCTGCAACGGGTGTTGGAATAGGTTCGGAGAGGGCGACCATGGGAGACAACACGTGCTCCCTCAGTAGTAACAATCTCTGTGCACTGTATACAGACAAGAAGAGGTGATCCATCGGAATTAGTTGCCAGCTGCCACTGAGTATATAAGTCCTGCTCGTCCTCATGATCGTGATCATCACCATCGTCATCTTCCCCTTTGTTATAAAAGTTTTCAAGTATAGGTGGTGGAATGTTCACAGGACCTTGGAAACACAAGAAGAAGGATAATTAGTAAAGGGAAACTTGCTAGCCCGCATGCATGTGGATGAAACAATTATAATTACGGTGGAAGACAAACGTACCGAAACTACGAGGATCCCATGCAAAAAAGTGCCACAAGTGGTGGAAGCAAACACAAGATCCTCGTATTCAATTGCATCATAGTACTCATCATCCGTGTACAGAAACTGATTTTTGAGCAATATCCATGGACGAACCATGGAATCAGTAACGATGGCAACAAGCTTGTTGAAGATAGCAACAACTTCATAGTTCTTGTAATTCCAAGAGCGGTTGGGAACTCGACAAATTGCTATCTTCCGTAGACGACAGCCACCATGATCGTATTTGAACGTACGTAGATCAACTGTGTGCTCAACCTCAGGGCACTCTGAGATTTTTGGAAGTGGAATCCGCTGACGAGTGTACACATTCACAAGTTCCCACTCGCAATTGTACCCAATATAAACAACCCAATCTCCATTTGCGCCAACCCAGGCCTTACCCTTAAGCGATGGCATCTTGACATCACACGTATCATTATCAAGCGGCATCAACTTGCACAAGGCGAGGCCTCCATCGTCCGCGCCCATGCGAACAGGCTTATAGCAAAGAAGATAAGGGAGATCAAACCGCTCCTAGACCCTTGGGTTCCTTGTAATGATGTTATTAGTTGAGTCGAGAATGGTCTTGAACGAACCTGCCATGCTAGCTGAGGTGATGACGTCGCACCGATCAATGAGTTCCCCCACCACGTCATCTTTCACATCGGGGCAAGAATAACGGGGTCGTTTCCGGCTTGTTCCCTCCATGGGAAGACGACCGAACAATGGCAGAAGGAAGGGTGAAGGCAAATGCAGGAGGGAGGAAGAGCGTGCGGCAGCAGTTCCAAATCGAGAGGGAAAGGCGAAGAGTCGGTGGACGGTTGCCATTTTGCCACGGTACACGAAGAGGCGCCCCGGCCTACACGTCCTTTCAGAAATTGTACAAAAGGACTCACCAGCGTCTCACTGACATGTTGGAACGGGACCACATGTCAACGAAACATGGTGTGTAATTTCTCGTGCAAAATGCGATCTGGCCGCGTTGGCCCGAGGTGCCGCATTATTTCTCGACTTTATTTTTTTAATGGTCTGCCGTTCAGTTTTGAAGCACGACTAACTGGTACTGTTTGCCGAGAAAATATAAACTACTCTACCACTACTCCACCTCTAGTACTAGTATTATAAAAAGATATATAGGCTGGAGCTTCAGAGCTTTCTTGCTAAGGGCTGCCCACTTGCTTCTCACACTATCACCCTCTCACCAGATCTAAAAAAGACGGCCTCTCTCACCCTCGTCACCGGTGGTCACAGATCCGTCGACGAAGAAAAGGACGTGCAGCATTGACGCACTCGTCGTCGGCGAGCGAGGTCAAGCACTGACGACAAGGCCGTCCTCTCAGACCTAGCGCGCGCGGGATGGCCTCCGTCCCCAAGCTCGCTGCCGTAGTGCATGCGGAGGACGACGACCACGAGCGAAGCCAGTTCCCGTCGACCCACAGGTATGCTACCTCTTTTCGAACCATACCCTTGTTCTATTGCCCCATCTGCCACGTCGCTGCATGTGGATCTTTTTCCAGTCCACCATCTTCCCAATTTGCTATCCTCTGCTCTGCTTGTCACGCAGACGAAAACCTTAATTTGCACTATTAAAGGAAACCCTACTTCATGCAGACTAATCCATGTCTGGGTTGAATAAGGAAAGGAAGGGAGACTGTACTGTCCAAGAGAGTAGGCATCGAACCCGCATCTAGGTTGAAAAGGGGAAATCAGTAGCTAAGGAACGAGTCTCGTGTCTCTTGGTTGAAAAAGGGCAAAAAGGCATGACAACGCAATAGAGAATGACCAGGTCGGTCGGTTTATTGTCCTCACATAGGAAAAAGGTGGCTAAAGAGAACAAAAATGGGACGTAATCCACATATGCTGCCTGGATATTTGTTGCTCTGGGCAACCATACCTCCTTCGCCACTCTATGCGTCCGTGGAGGTACATCGTACTGGTGCACCCACTGTCCGAATGGGCCTCCCATGCTCTTATTGTCACTTTTTTGCTGTTAGTATAATGCCAGCAGTCAAGTCAAGCAATGCTACTGCTAAAGTGATGCCACATTTAACTAATGCCGCACTCAGTCTAATGCCACCGATAAATTTAAGCAATGTCATTTAATGTCACTGGATTATTTCAGGGTTAGCTGTTGATTATGGATGTATTAAAGATATTTCAGCTAAGGCATTGTAATGCTGTTGCACAGCCAGTATACCAATGATGAAACTTGTTACTACCTTCAGATTTTTGCAACGTTAATGCTTATGGATTACATACCTCACTTTCATGAGATAAGTTAGTTTTTTTGTATAGTGTCACAAAAATGCCAAGGCGCTGATGTCATTTTATTTTGGTTAAACTGCACAAAAAATTATGAAGACAAGAGGAAAGGTCAAGAGTGGGCACCTCCTCCTCCGGCTGTTCTCTTGATTCGTTCGATCAAGTTTTTATGTTTGATCGATTATCAAGATTGGGATAGCAATCTTTAAGGCCCCCCCCCCCCGAGTTTGAAATGATATTTACCTTGGAGGTACATGGTTTGCAATATTTTTTATACTGTCATTAGTTAATAATGCTAGTTACCTTTAGACTTTTGTATTTGGTTTAATGCTCATGCACAGCTAGTATACCAATGCTGAAACTTGTTACCTTTACATTTTGTATTGTTAATTCTTATAGAAATCTTCCAGTGCTAGAGTTTATTGAAATATGTTCGCTAAAACCATTGTACTGTACCCTGTAATAAAAATAACTACTCTACTGTTGCACTAGCCACTAGATTAGTGTATATTTGTAGTATTCGAATGGTGTTGCATTAGCGTATAGACATAAATAAAGTGTGGCAAGCTTTCCCAGATATGTGCTCAAGAAAACTACTACCTGTTTTTCTAAATACTAGACGTTTGGGTACTTTAAATTGAACCGTGAAAACGTCTTGTATTAAGGAACAGAGGGTGCAGAGTTCACTCAAATTATCCCAGTAAAGCTAGTCAAACCTTTGTTAAAGTTAATGTTCATTATGTTATGGGAGGAGGTCTCTATGTTTGTCTCTAATGCCTGTCGACTACATACGTGACATCTTGTTGTAATGTTAAGTCATTTCCTTTTGTACAGTGTCACTGAATTGTCAAGGCGGTGATGGCATTTTATTTTAGTTGAACTGCACAAAATATGCTTAAAAGAAGAGGAAAGGTCAGGAATCGATCATTCTTTCAGAAAGAACTATATATGCTGTCGGTGTACAAAAGTAGGGGCACTCCTTTTTTACCCCTTTACTGGTGCACGGACAGTCAGAGCCGCGCCCGCGGCCACATCAAGCGAGGCAGAGGAGGGGAGCCAAAGGCACAAGGCGACCAGAGGCAACACCAAGACTAGAGAATGCAAAAGAGCAAGAGAGCAAGGTGGACTCCCTCGGCAAGACCCTTACCGAGGCAGCCCCTGCAGCCCCAGCAAGAGCCTTGCCGGGGAAACTTGCCCGGCGCCAGCATAGCAAGCCACCCTTGAGCCCACGGGTTCCAACATCTGCATTAGAACCAAGGCTCGGAAGGCACCACTGTGGTGGCATGCACAACTTCGTCAAGATCATAAGCATATGAGATCAGATGAGGACCAGAAGATGGCGATCCTCGGCATGATCCTAGCCGAGGAAATCCACGAGACCCCCGACAAGATACTTGTCGGGGAAGACCATGGAACCGCGGCAAGACCCTTGCCGGGGCCCCAGCAAGGCCCTTGCCAGAGACACTTACAGGATGGCAGTAGGGCCTGCGTTTGCCATAACTCCACCGACATCCATGCAGTTGCCAGCTCGACCAGCTGAACAGGCACCTGCGTGGTGACGAGCAACCTCCACAACCAACTCAGCAAGCACTTGCGTGGTGGCATGCAGGTCTTCGTGAAGGCTCCACCACCGCGCCAGCCCAGTAGCCGGCCAACATGGCGCCACGATGCCTGATCAGCTCGGACGCGTGTCGAGGCCAGGCGAGGCGGCGACAGCTGGGACGTGCTTCCTTGCCTTCCCCGATAAAGCAGGGGGCACGTCGGCAGCGCATTAAATGCGTTTGTCCGACTGTCCCAGAGGATAGGATTATCAACTGTAGACATTTCCACCTCCTGTGTGCCACTGTGGCAAGCCCTTTTGCCTATAAAAGGAGGCCCGTGGCGACCAGGAGAGGGATTCGGCGCTTCTGGGCAAGTTGCACCCTGTAGCTAGCTCAAGAACACAAGAACACTCAAATACATCCACCAAAGCAGGACTAGGGTATTACGCATCTTTGCGGCCCGAACCTGGGTAAACGATCCATATGCTTCCTGTCAGACCAGCTCTTTGCACAACCGCGCACCCGCCAACCGTAGAAGGGATCCCAGTGATTCCATAGGTGTCGTTCCCACCGACATCTTTGGCGCGCCAGGTAGGGGCGCAGTTGTGAGAATCTGGTCTAGCAGTTAGCCTAGCAGTTCTTCATCGCCATGGCTCCCAAGAAGAAGACGATCTCCGCGATCGGCTCGTCGGGAGCCGAACGGCCCGTGCCAGTGCGGGCGAGCGGCGGGCCGGTCACGGAAAAAACCCGAGCCACGGCCCGCGAGCACCAACATCGCTCTGGCAGTCAGAGCCTGGCGAGCGGCATCGTTCATGCGCCAGACGATGGGCCGCACACCGCAAAATCCAAAGACGGGGCTGGGGCCCCCGCAGGCGGCGCGGGGCCCTCCAGGGGTGTCGCTATGCCACCTACAGGCGGCGCAGCAACCTCCAAGACACCTACACCGGCGCCCACGACACGCTCTTCCCAGCGTGTGTGCGACGAGCAGCGTCACCATGCTGGTGACCCCGGACGCTGCTGTGGGAAGAGTCATGTGCATCACTCGCGGGACGGAGGAGGCCAGCATGCCCACCGAAGTGCTGGCGAAAATGGCGCGCAGCCGCCGGGCCGTGATAGAGCTCCTTCTAACGTGGTTAGAAGTTGAAGCGCGTCACGGTCCACGCAGCTTTCGCTGCCACCCACGCCAGCAGAAGCTTTGGCGCACGTGCCGCCGCTCCTCGACTTCCCTCCTGCCGCGGAAAAGCTCGACGAATGGAGAGCCACCATCCAGAGCCTTGTCGATGTCACAACCAAAGATGAACCGCGACCGGCGGGGCCCTCGGGCTGGCGCTCCGTCGAGCCACCACATGCCAGCGGTGGAAGGACCGGGGGAGCTGCAGCCACGGTGCACTCTCCTCCCCCACGCCAGTTGCTGTCGGTGCCAGTCCGTTGTGACGATGCTTGTGATAACATTTCCATAGCGTCGTCCGACCCACGGACCCACCGCGATCAGCGCCAAGCTCTTCAGGAGCGAGCCCATGAAGACGCTCGAACCACCATCGAGCGTCGGCGTGACACACGCCACCAGTTAGATAAGCGGGCGGGGCCCGCTATGGACCACCCAGCACCGGGAGGCTCTGGCGGCCTATCTTACGAGGTGGGTTGCCCAGCCTTTGCCCGTGAGCTGCGGCAGTTCCAGTGGCCGTTCCACCGCATGTTCAAGCCCGACGTCGGCGAGAAGTATAACGGCAAGACCCATCCGTCAGAGTTCCTCAGCATCTACACCATCGCGATGCAAGCTGCTGGAGCTCGCGATGACAAGGTGCTTGCCAATTACTTCTCGTTGGCGCTGAAACCCAGCGTCATGTCTTGGTTGATGCACTTGCCGGCGGATTCCATTTCTTCTTGGTCGGATCTGTGCCATGAGTTCGTTGGTGCCTTCACTGGAGGCCACCAAGCTCATGGCCAGGCCAGTGATTTGCATATCATTCCCCGTAAGGAAGGGGAAACCCTGCGCAAGTACATACAGAGGTTCAGCCGGGTGCAGTACAACATCCCAGATGTTCATCCCGCCGCCGTGATTAGCACGTTCCATCAGAATGTGCGCAATCGCAAGATGCGTGAAGAGCTGGCGATGAACAAGGTTAAAGATGTGGCCGAACTTTATGTTCTGGACGATAGGTGTGCCCGGGCTGAAGAGGGAAGGAAGTACCCCGGCGAGGACGCCGGCGCGGAAACCGACTCTACTGATGAAGACACCGCCGCCCCGATGAAGAAGGGTCGGCGTCGCAACAAGAAACGCAAGGGCAAGGCCGTGCTTGCCATCGAGGGATCCGACGACACCGCCGCTGCCAAGAAGGCCAAGGCAGACGACCCCGGCAAAGGAGATTGCCGGGTGCGCCGCCTGCCGGGCCTTGGCAGCTGCCGACAATCCAGGAGGCTCCAATAAGCAGTATTGCAAGATCCACCGCACCAAGGGCCACGACATCCAGAACTGCCGACAGGTCGAGCTGCTTGCCAAAAAGCAAAAGGCCGAGTATGAGAGGCGGGACAAGGAGAAGGGTCAGGATGGTGCCGAAGGATCCGGCAAGAAGCGTGGCGGCCAAGGAGGCCGCCGCGGCAAGGATAACCTGCAAGAGAGGCCCGCTCGGGGCCGTGACAAGAAGCAGGAAGACGATGATCATGACGAGGATGACGAGTCCGGCGAGCAAGAGTTTCAGAAGGCTACGGAGGCCATGTGCGTCGATGGTGGCGCCTCGCTGCACACTTCTCACCGCCAGCTCAAGCAGTGGGCGCGTGAGATCACAGTAGTGGAGCCATCGTTCGACGCTCAAAAGCCGCTGAAGTGGTGCAGCATGCCCATTATTTTTGACACCGAGGATCACCCTGATCGCACAACTGTGGTCGGGTGTATGCCGTTGTTGGTTTCACCAACGATACACAACCTCAAGGTGAACAAGATGCTGGTTGACGGCGGGGCCGGTCTGAACTTGATCTCACCTGTTGTGATCAAAAGGCTGCAAATTCCTGACGGAGACCTCGATTAGACGGGCACGTTTCAAGGGGTCAACCAGGGAAGGAGCCAGCCAAAGGGGAAGGTCACGTTGCGTGTGACGTTTGGAGGCGAGTTTAACTACAGGACGAAGAGGATTGTCTTCGATGTAGCCGAGGTCCCCTTGCCCTACAATGGGATCCTCGGCCGCCCGGCACTAGCCAAGTTCATGGCAGCGTCGCATTGCGCCTACAACTCGTTGAAGATGCCTGGGCCAATGACCATCATCACCGGCCCCCGCGACAAGAAGGACGCGCTGATCTGCGCCTACCTACTCTACCGAGAAGCAGTTGCAGCAGCTGCCGCCAAGGCACTTGCTCCTGCCGCTGAAGCCCCGGGAGGGAAGAAGAAGACCGGCAGGACCTCCCGCACCCTCTCCGGCAAGCGCACCTCTTCGGAGTGTTGCGCTACCGTCGAGGACGGGCCAAAGAGCTCCACCGGCAAGAGGAAGAAATCCAGAGCTGCACCGCCAGAGATCAAGAAGGTGTCCGTCAAGGAGGATGTCATGGGAAGGGCTTTCACCATAAGCTCCACCCTCGACAGCAAATAGGAAGGCGCGCTCGTCACCTTCCTGCGGGCGAATGTCGATGTGTTTGCATGGAAAGCATCTGATATCCCCGGCGTTCCCAGGGAGGTGATTGAGCACCACCTTGCTGTCTGTGCTCATGCATGGCCCATCAAGCAGAAGGTCAGGAAGCAGGCTTTGGAAAGGCAAGAGTTCATCGCAGAGGAGAGCAAGAAGTTGGAAGCGGCAGGCTTGGTGAGAGGAGTGCTCCATCCGACGTGGATGGCCAATCCGGTGGTGGTACGCAAGGCAAACGGGAAGTGGAGGCTGTGTATTGACTACACATATATCAATAAGGCTTGTCCCAAGGACCCTTTCCCATTGCCGCGCATCGACCAGATTGTTGACTCCACGGCCGGGTGTGATCTGTTGTCATTCCTTGATGCCTACTCAGGGTACCATCAGATCTTCATGACAAGAGAGGACGAAGAGAAGACAACATTCGTCACCCCATGTGGTACGTATTGCTTTTTACGGATGCCTTTCGGGTCGAAGTGTGTTGGCTCAACGTTTGCAAGAGAAGTCCAAATTGGTTTTGAGCCCCAGCTACATAGAAATATGGAAGCATATATGGATGACATAGTGGTCAAGACCAAGGATAGGGCAACACTTGTGCAAGATCTGGAGGAGATGTTTGCAAATTTTCCCAAAATCAACCTCAAGTTGAACCCTGAGAAGTGTATCTTCGGAGTTTCATCTGTCAAACTTCTCGGGTTCTTTGTGTCACAGCGTGGGATCGAGGCGAACACAGACAAGATCAAGGCTATCAAATAGATTGAGGCGCCCAAGCGGATCAAGGATGTGCGTCGGCTCACTGGCTGCGTTGCCGCCATGAGCCGATTCATCTCCAAGTCTGCCGAGCGCGCCCTTCCCTTTTTCAACATTTGAAAAAGGCGGGCCCAATGGAGTGGACCCCGGAGGCCGAAGCAGCACTGCAGGACCTAAAGAAATACCTCTCCTCTACATTAGTACTGGTGGCGCCTAAACCACAAGAGCCGTTGCTGCTGTATCTGATGGCGACGAATCAAGTGGTCAGCGCCGCACTGGTAGCGCAGAGGGAGGTCGATGAAGAGGCAGTGGCAACGGCAGGACCGACAGATGGCGAGTGAGAGATTCCCCTGACACGGCCTGGTGCTGGCAAGGCGGGGCCCCCGGCAGGGTTTGACGTTGACAGGACAGGGCCTGCGCGACCGAGAGAAGTGATACAGAAGAAGATGATGCAGCACCCAGTTTATTTTGTCAGCTCCCTCTTGCAGGGGGCTAGGTCAAGGTACTCCAGTGTGCAGAAATTGCTCTTCGGCCTCCTCATGGCCTCGAGGAAGCTGCGTCATTACTTCCAAGCACACGAGATCACTGTCATCACCCGCCTCCCGTTGCAACGAATACTGCATAATCCGGACGCAACCGGGAGGATTGTGGAGTGGGCCTTGGAGCTGTCGAGCTTTGGTTTGAAGTTTTAAAGTACTTCGACGATCCAGAGCAGAGTCCTGGCGGAGTTCATTGTGGAGTGGACCTAAACGCCCGACGAAGAAATCCGGGAGACCGCTCTCTCCGGCAAGGAAGCAAGCCGCAACTGGATTATGTACTTTGATGGGGCTTTTTCGCTGCAAGGCGCCGGTGCCGGTGTGCTGCTCGTCGCACCCACCGAGAGCACCTCAAGTATGTAATCCAGATGCACTTTCCCAGAGAGATGTCCACAAACAACACTGCCGAGTACGAGGGGTTGCTTGCTGGTCTCAGGATCGCAGCAGACCTCGGGGTTAAGAAGCTCATCGTCAGGGGTGATTCACAGCTTGTCGTCAGGCAAGTCAACAAGGATTATTAGAGCCCGTTGATGGAGGCCTATGTAAATGAGTGAGGAAGCTGGAAGAGCGCTTTGACGGTATACAAGCAGAGCACGTTCCCCGAGCGAAGAACAACATCGCCGATTACCTGTCAAAGTGCGCTGCCTTCAAGCTACCTATGGAACCAGGTACTTTTGTGCTTCGGCTAACTAAACCATCCGTCGAACCATCAACGGAGCAGAACAAGCGGAGGAAGTCAGGCCCTGGCAAGTACTTTCCCGCCGAGCCCCTGGTGCCGCCGGTAAAGGTGATACCGTGGGTACTGAGCTTGCCGAGGGGCAGCTGGCTCCGGCAGGGCGCCAAGCCCTGGCAGTAGAGACGGCCGCTCCCATGGCAGAAGAAATGCCTTTGGTCCTTGCCGTCGAGCCCCAGGCTCCGGCATGGGCACAACATACCGTCTGTTTCCTCCAGACAGGGGAACTTCCTGAGGAGGAGGAAGAAGCGGAAAAATTAGCCCATCGGTCTGCCTTGTACCAGTTCATCGACGACGTCCTGTACAGAAAAAGACCGAACAGTGTGAAATTGAAGTGCATCCCCCAGGAGGAAGGACTGGAGCTGTTGGCAGAGATACACGGAGGCATATGTGGCTCCCACATAGGGTCGAGGGCCCTTGCCGGCAAGGCATTCGGGCCAGGCTTCTTCTGGCCCACTGCCCTCCAGGATGCGACGGCACTAGTAACCAGGTGTGAAGCATGCCAGTTCCATTCGAAGAAGCTTCATCAACCAGCTCAAGCCCTTCAAACAATCCCTCTCTCCTGGTTGTTTTCGGTCTGGGGGCTCGACATACTGGGCCCTTTCCCTCGCGCTGTCGGGGGCTTTGAGTACTTGTACGTTGCAATCGACAAGTTCACAAAGTGGCCGGAGGTGGAGGCAGTGAGGAAGGTTACTGCACAATCAGCCGTCAAGTCCTTCAAAGGGCTAGTCTGCCGTTTCGGTGTGCCAAATAGGGTCATCACCGACAACAGCACGCAGTTCACAAGCCACATCTTCATGCAATACATCCAAGACCTCGGCGCCAAGGTCTGTTTCGCTTCTGTGGCACACCCGCGGAGCAACGGCCAGGCCGAGAGGGCAAATGCTGAAGTACTGCGAGGCCTGAGAACAAAGACTTTTGACAAGTTGCACAAGAGTGGAAGGCGCTGGATTGATGAGTTGCTGGTGGTTCTTTGGTCAATCAGAATGACGCCAAATCGAGCCACCGGCCAGACACCCTTTGCCCTGGTATACGGGGCAGAAGCAGTTCTCCCCACGGAACACACATACGGGTCACCTCGAGTGCTCGCTTATGACGAGCTTGAGCAAGAGCAATTGCGGCAAGATGATGCAATGCTCCTTGAGGAAGATCATCTTCGGGCGGCTGTGTGAGCAGCACGCTACCAGCAAGCCTTGCGTCGCTACCATAGCCGCAAGGTTCATGCCCGAAGCATTGAGGAAGGCGACCTTATTCTTCGGCGCGTTCAATCGGCCAAGAATTCCAACAAGTTGACGCCGAAGTGGGAAGGCCCTTATCGGGTAATACGACTCACCAGGCCTGGCGCAGTCTGCCTGGAGACCGAAGATGCTATTCTAGTGAGCAACTCCTGGAACATTGAACATCTTCGCAAGTTTTACCGATAAGGCGCGGTTGCCGGGCCCCCCGGCAAACCACCTTTTGTACAAGCCTTGCCGACAAGGCATGTAACCCTCTGTACAAAGCCAGGTGCATACCCTGAGCATAAATAAATGAAGCGCTGGCACCCTAAGTTATAGCATGCATGCTAGGTTGAGTCTCTCCCTCGGTTAGGTTTGATAGTGCTTAGCGGCGACTAACCCCTAGCATGGAGGTCGTCAGGGTACACGGACGCTCCTGCTGGGCTGTTTGGAAGAAAGAGAACGAGCCGGCGCTCCGGCCTCGGCAAGCCATGGTTGCCGGGGGCTGCAGATACAAGAATCCAACCACAGCAAGCCAAGGCTGCCGAGGGCTGCAGATTCAGATAACTCTTTCATCCTCTGTCGTGCATTTCCGTATGAAGTTGGGGTGTATGAAGCCTCGTTTTGCTCCTAGGCCACCGTGCTCCCCCTCTTTCCTGTACCCAAGTCCCTGGGTCGGAACCGGGTCATAGTCGCATTGGCAAGGAAATAAACGAGGGGCCTGACTCTACTTCGCCCTTGCCTCCGCCAAGAGCGCGAGAATGGTAGGCTGAAGTAAGGGGACGGCAAGGTCTGTTACCGGGTGACAATGTTTATCCTGAAAAATAACAAGGATTCACTCCTTAGCGTGGGCCTCGCCCATGAACAAAGAACCCGGCAAGCACCCTTTTTCATTAAAAACATCCCATCCATGTACAGTTCATGCGGAATGAAAAACATGAGCAAGGGAATTACATGTTTTAAATCTAACAAGTGCCCGCAGGCTTACAAACTAAGAAGAGATAAGATGCATGTAATCCCTTTCTTGTCCCTCTCCTCAGAAGTTGGAACAAGATAGCGGGAGGGCAAAAAGAGCGCCTAGGCGAGGTGCGAGGAGCAGAAGGCACCAAGAGAGCATCCCGGTGCCGGGAGAGGAGCCGGAAGATGAGGCAGCGGGCCGACAATACGCGACGAAGGCATCGGTGCCCGCGTACTTTGACTTGACGGCCGCCACCCGCCTTCTTCGCCTTCTCCGGCCCTCCTATGCCAGCTGCCCAAGGAGACGACGGGGAGCGCACCGATGGAGAGCTTGATGAGGAAGGCTCTCGGCATGGCGCGTGGCCGAGGGAGGGGCGACACGGTCACTCGGAGTCGGGGTCGGCATCCCGCCGCTCGACTCCCTCGTCATCGCTGTCGCTCTCCTCCTCGTCACTCCCGCTTGCGGAGGAATCTTCATTGTAGGAGGAGCTCTCCACGCAGCACTTTAGGCGAGTTCCAAGATCTCCAAAGACCTTGACGGAGAGCAGGCCGCCCTCCATTAACTTGAAGTAGAGGACGAGCCCCGCCATCAGGCTGTGGACGCGAGCAAACGTCTTCCATCCGCGAGGGAGGTACATGACGTGAGGAGCGGGGAAGTCGACGTCGACCCGTGTGCTGCCGTTCCCGCAGCCCCTCATGTGCAACCTAAGGGTCTGGGGCGGATCGAGCTCCATCTCCCGAGCAAATGGGGTAGGGAGACAAAGACGACGACGCGGTGGCCGGCGCAGCCTGATGAAGAACTCGCGGGGCTGGTCCCCGACATGGCCCTCCATCACGGGAGGCATCGCTGGCGGAGGCAGGCTATTGTGCCGCCTCGTCCCCCTCTTCCCCGAGCGCCACGGCGACCTCGGCCTCGCCCCGTCCCCTTCCTCTCGTGGCCGGCTCCGCCGCCGCAAGCTCTTGGGAAGGAGGAACACGCTGTCGAGCGGCGACCCTCGCTGCCACCGTTGAAGGGCCTGCGCCCCCTCCCGCCATGGCGGGTGGAAGAAAGGGGCGGAGGTGGAAGAGGATGGATGCTGGGAGAATGTGGGATGGCATTCCCATTCAACCAATCCGACCATCGGGGGCGCAGGGAATCGGGACCGACCCGCTGCCCCAATCAGCGACGGCCTAGTTTCCCGCCTCCACCGCCTGCCACCAGCATGGGGGACGCGTGGCGAGCGAGCAGGATCGAGGGGACAGGTGAAGCGACCGTTCCCCACCCCGTGATCGTGGGGCGCGGGCGCCTTGAAGACCGCGACCCGAGTCCACTCAGTAAATGAGCCGCGCCTCTACGGCTCCCTCTTTTTATGGGGAAGGCGCGAGCCGCCTCTTTACCACGATGTGACGCATGCATGCGGGAACCTCCCCACGCATGACCCCCACGTCACGCACGGCCCTCCACGTCGCGCATTCAACACGGGTCATGGAGAAGCGCAGCAGACGAGAAGTTACCGCAGTAAAGATCCCACCCCGCCTGCCCGCGCACCGTTCTGGGCCTGGCCCAACAACGTGTCGCGCCTATGTGTGGCCCAGGCCCGGGGGCTCCTGTCTATGTATAAAAGTAGGGGCACTCCTTTTTTACCCCTTTACTTGTGCATGGACAGTCAGAGCCGCGCCCGCGGCCACACCAAGCGAGGCAGAGGAGGGGAGCCAAAGGCACAAGGCGACCAGAGGCAACGCCAAGACCAGAGAACGCAGAAGAGCAAGAGGGCGAGGTGGACTCCCTCGGCAAGACCCTTGCCGAGGCAGCGGCAACTTGCCCGGCGCCAGCAGAGCAAGCCACCCTTGAGCCCACGGGTTCCAACATTCGCATTAGAACCAAGGCTCGGGAGGCACCTCTGTGGTGGCATGCAGATCTTCGCCAAGATCATAAGCATATGAGATCAGATGAGGACCAGAAGATGGCAATCCTTGGTGTGATCCTAGCCGAGGAAATTCACGAGACCCCCGACAAGATACTTGCCGGGGAAGACCATGGAACCGCGGCAAGACCCTTCCCGGGGCCCCGGCAAGGCCCTTGTTGGAGACACTTACAGGATGGCAGCAGGGCCCGCGTCTGCCATAACTCCACCGCCATCCATGCAGCTGCCAGCTCGACCAGCTGAACAGGCACCTGCGTAGCGACGAGCGGCCTCCACAACCAACTTAGCAAGCACCTGCGTGGTGGCATGCAGGTCTTCGTGAAGGCTCCACCACCGCGCCAGCCCAGCAGCCGACCAACGTGGCGCCACGATGCCTCATCAGCTCGGACGCATGTCGAGGCCAGGCGAGGCGACGACAGCTGGGACGTGCTTCCTTGCCATCCCCGATAAAGCAAGGGGGCACGTCGGCAGTGCATTAAATGTGTTTGTCCCACGGTCCCAGAGGATAGGCTTATCGACTGTAGACCTTTCCACCTCCTGTGTGCCACTGTGGCAACCCCTTTTGCCTATAAAAGGAGGCCCGAGGCGACCAGGAGAGGGATTTGGCTCTTTTGGGCAAGTTACACCCCGTAGCTAGCTCAAGAACACAAGAACACTCAAATACATCTACCAAAGCAGGACTAGGGTATTACGCATCTTTGCAGCCCGAACCTGGGTAAACGATCCGTGTGCTTCCTGTCAGACCTGCTCTTTGCACAACCTCGCGCCCGCCAACCGTAGAAGGGATCCCAATGATTCCATAGGTGTCGTTCCCACCGACATATGCCTTTCTGACATCAGCTGTTGTTGCCTTATTTATTCCTTCAAACAGGTGGTTAGAAACAGTCTTGCTACCTTTTCCCATTAAGAAATTTGAATGCTTATATTTGTGAGTCTATGCTTCAACTAGTGCCACTTTTATAGTAATCACACTTTCAATATCTATGCAAACAGGGATGCTCGATTTTAAAGGAACTGCACAAAAATTCCAACTGGTTCAACATTAGGAGCATGTTTTCTTCCAAACTTTTATATCCAATTGGTGGCAGTATGAGCTGTTCATTACGAAGGTACATGGTTTGCTACTAACTTGCAACTCTTTTTGTACTGTCATTAGATAGTAATACTAGTGGTTTGCATGTGAATTTATTAGCAGGGTGGCCCTACATTGGAGGTGCAGGACATGATTCAATGATTGGATGCTCAATTTCGGTTGTATCGATTTCACCTCTTCCATCACTACAAACATGGATATCCTTGGTCTGATGAAGAATAGGCGCTATATTTCTGCTCTGAACCAGCAAATCAATTCAGTATGAAATTGTCCAGGGCAAAACATGACTCTATCAAATTGTCCAGTGCAAAACATGACAGATGCTAAGCGGAAGAGACATGTTTCAACCAAAAATACAAGGTGGGGTATATGTTTACTAGCTGCTTGATATTTGTGCAGACAGAGATGTCTGCCCGTTGCTATTTGGCAAACACACAAAGTGACCGCAATTTTGGTTGAACTGCACAAGAGAATAGTATAGTCACTGCATGCAGTGCCATTTGAAAATAGACACAGAAAGATTGGATAGTCACTTCATGGACTGCAGAAAAGTAGTATTGTACTATTTATTGGCCAACACTAGGTGCTTCATTGCTTTGGTCTGATTATACAATGGGCATCATTTTTCCTAAGTTAAAGTTTGTATTCCGAAAATAGTCTCGTCGTGTCATCGAGGGGAGACCAAATCATATTGTAGTGGATGTTCCTCCATCATGTGTGGTTCATTCTCATGGTTCTAGCTGTTTGTGAAACCACTTACGTTTGCAAGAGGAATTGTAGACTTCACAAACAAATTTGTCTTTCAGTCTGTACTGAATGTTGGCCAAGAGAAGCATCCATGTTAGTAGGAAGAACATATGTTTTTTCTAGATCTTTGCTTTTGGAGCTACATATTTGTATATGATCTGTGAATCATTGAGATGCATTAACAGTTCCTTATTTCTGTTCGCTCAGTGTTTACAAGTTACTGATCGATCACTAGCTAGCCTACTAATGCACTCCTGGCAGTTTTAGTTGTGACGCAAGATCTGAAGTGGCAGTTTTTCGAATAAAAATGCCTAATCTGAAGAAACTGACAAGCTGCTCTGAAGAAAATGCCATGCGAATCTGAAGAAACTGCCAGCGAAAATGTTTGCAAATGCCTTATCTCCCAGCTAAAGTTCATCAACTAATGCCCTCAGCTGCGACTCATTGCATGCTACTCCGCGTACTGGCTGCGAGCGATTCTGACTGCCTGCATGCAGCCGGCCATAATTAAGGCAGCTAACTGCTACCTCTTGAGCACTGCGTTGGTTTTCCCTTGAAGAGGAAAGGGTGATGCAGGAAAGTAGCGTAAGTATTTCCCTTTGTTTTTGAGAACCAAGGTATCAATCCAGTAGGAGGCTACACGCAAGTCCCTCGCACCTACACAAACAAATAAATCCTCGCAACCAACGCGATAAGGGGTTGTCAATCCCTACACGGTCACTTACGACAGTGAGATCTGATAGATATGATAGGATAATATTTTTGGTATTTTTCTGATAAAAATGCAAAGTAAAATAAAAGCAACGGAAATAACTAAGTGTTGGAAGATTAATATGATGGAAAATAGACCCGGGGGCGATAGGTTTCACTAGTGGCTTCTCTCAAGAGCATAAGTATTTTACGGTGGGTGAATAAATTACTGTTGAGCAATTGACAGAATTGAGCATAGTTATGAGAATATCTAGGTATGATCATGTATATAGGCATCACGTCCGATACAAGTAAACCGACTCCTGCCTGCATCTACTACTATTACTCCATACATCGACCGCTATCCAGCATGCATCTAGAGTATTAAGTTCATAAGAACAGAGTAACGCTTTAAGCAAGATGACATGATGTAGAGGGATAAATTCATGCAATATGATAAAAAAACCATCTTGTTATCCTCGATGGCAACAATACAATACGTGCCTTGCTGCCCCTACTGTCACTCGGAAAGGACACCGCAAGATTGAACCCAAAGCTAAGCACTTCTCCCATTGCAAGAAAGATCAATCTAGTAGGCCAAACCAAACTGATAATTCGAAGAGACTTGCAAAGATAACCAATCATACATAAAAGAATTCAGAGAAGATTCAAATATTGTTCATAGACAAACTTGATCATAAACCCACAATTCATTTGTCTCAACAAACACACCACAAAAGAAGATCACATCGAATAGATCTCCACGAGAGAGGGGGAGAACATTGTATTGAGATCCAAAAAGAGAGAAGAAGCCATCTAGCTAATAACTATGGACCCGAAGGTCTGAGGTAAACTACTCACACTTCATCGGAGAGCCTATGGTGTTGATGTAGAGGCCCTCCGTGATTGATGCCCCCTCCGGCGGAGCTCCGGAACAGGCCCCAAGATGGGATCTCGTGGGTACAGAAGGTTGCGGTGGTGGAATTAGGTTTTTGGCTCCGTATCTAATCGTTTGGGGGTACATAGGTATATATAGGAGGAAGGAGTACGTCGGTGGAGCAACATGGGGCCCACGAGGGTGGAGGGCGCGCCCAGGGGGTAGGCGCGCCCCCCTACCTCGTGGCTTCCTGCTTGATTTCTTGACATAGGGTCCAAGTCCTCTGGATCATGTTCATTCCAAAAATCATGTTCCCGAAGGTTTCATTCCATTTGGACTCCATTTGATATTCTTTTTCTGCGAAACTCTGAAATAGGCAAAAAACAGCAATTCTGGGCTGGACCTCCGGTTAATAGGTTAGTCCCAAAAATAATATAAAAGTGAATAATAAAGCCCAATAATGTCCAAAACAGAAGATAATATAGCATGGAGCAATCAAAAATTATAGATACGTTGGAGACGTATCAAGCATCCCCAAGCTTAATTCCTGCTCGTCCTCGAGTAGGTAAATGATAAAAACAGAATTTTTGATGTGGAATGCTACTTGGCATAATTTCAATGTAATTCTTCTTATTGTGTCATGAATGTTCAGATTTGATATGATTCAAGATAAAAGTTTAATGTTGACATAAAACCAATAATATTTCAAGCATACTAACTAAGCAATTATGTCTTATCAAAATAACATAGCCAAAGCAAGTTATCCCTACAAAATCATATAGTCTGGCTATGCTCCATCTTCCCCACACAAAATATTCATATCATGTACGACCCCGGTTTTAGCCAAGCAATTGGTTAATACTTTTAACGCGCTTCAGCCTTTTCAACTCTTACGCAATACATGAGCGCAAGCCATGGATATAGCACTATGGTGGAATAAGGTATAATGGTAGGGGTTATGTGGGAAGACAAATAATGAGAAAGTCTCACATCAACGAGGCTAATCAATGGGCTATGGAGATGCCCATCAATTGATGTTAATGCGAGGAGTAGGGATTGCCATGCAACGGATGCACTAGAGCTATAAGTGTATGAACGCTAAAAAAGAAACTAAGTGGGTGTGCATCCAACTTGCTTGCTCAAGAAGACCTCGGGCATTTGAGGAAGTCCGTCATTGGAATATACAAGCCAAGTTCTATAATGAAATTTCCCACTAGTATATGAAAGTGAAAAAATGAAAGACTCTCTATTATGAAGATCACAGTGCTACTTTGAAGCACAAGTGTGGTAAAAGGATAGTAACATTGTCCCTTCTCTCTTTTTCTATCATTTTTTTGGGCCTTTTCTCTTTTTTTATGGCCTCTTCTTTTTAGTCCGGAGTCTCATCCCGACTTGTGGGGGAATCATAGTCTCCATCATCCTTTCCTCACATGGGACAATGCTCTAATAATGATGATCATCACACTTTTATTTACTTACAACTCATGAATTACAACTCAATACTTAGAACAAAGTATGTCTCTATATGAATGCCTCCGGCGGTGTACCGAGATATGCAATGAATCACGGGCGACATGTATGAAAAAATTATGAACGGTGGCTTTGCCACAAATACAATGTCAACTACATGACCATGCAAAGCAATATGACAATGATGAACGTGTCATGATAAACGGGATGGTGGAAAGTTGCATGGCAATATATCTCGGAATGGCTATGGAAATGCCATAATAGGTAGGTATGGTGGCTGTTTTGAGGAAGATATAAGGAGGTTTATGTGTGATAGAGCGTATCATATCACGGGGTTTGGATGCACCGGCGAAGTTTGCACCAACTCTCAAGGTGCGGTACCTAAGAGGCTAGAAAATTGCGGAAAGGTAAGTGTGCGTATAATCCATGGACTCACATTAGTCATAAAGAACTCATATACTTATTGCAAAAATTTATTAGCCCTCGAAGCAAAGTAGTACTACGCATGCTCCTAGGGGAAGGGTTGGTAGGAGTTAACCATCGCGCGATCCCGACCGCCACACAAAGGAAGACAATCAACAAATACTTCATGCTCCGACTTTGTTACATAACTGTTCACCATACGTGCATGCTACGGGAATCACAAACTCCAACGCATGTATTTTTCAATTCCACAATTACTCAACTAGCACAACTATGATATTACCACCTTTATATCTCAAAACAATTATCAAGCATCAAATTTCTCATGATATTAATTAAAGCAAATTGCCATGCTATTTTAAGACTCTCAAAATAATATAAGTGAAGCATGAGAGATCAATAGTTTCTATAAAACAAATCCACCACCGTGCTCTAAAAGATATAAGTGAAGCACTAGAGCAAAACTATATAGCTCAAAAGATATAAGTGAAGCACATAGAGTATTCTAATAATTTCCGAATCATGTGTGTCTCTCTCAAAAAGGTGTGTACAGCAAGGATGATTGTGGTAAACTAAAAAACAAAGACTCAAATCATACAAGACGCTCCAAGCAAAACACATATCATGTGGTGAATAAAAATAGAGCTCCAAGTAAAGTTACCGATGCAAGTAGACGAAAGAGGGGATGCCTTCCGGGGCATCCCCAAGCTTTGGCTTTATGGTGTCCTTAGATTATCTTGGGGGTGACATGGGTATCCCCAAGCTTAGGCTCTTGCCACTCCTTGTTCCATAATCCATCAAATCTTTCACCCAAAACTTGAAAACTTCACAACACAAAACTTAGCAGAAAATCTCGTGAGCTCCGTTAGCGAAAGAAAACAGAAGACCACTTCAAGGTACTGTAATGAACTCATTCTTTATTTATATTGGTGTTAAACCTACTGTATTCCAACTTCTCTATGGTTTATAAACTCTTTTACTAGCCATAGATTCATCAAAATAAGCAAACAACACACGAAAAACAGAATCTGTCAAAAACAGAACAGTCTGTAGTAATCTGTAAGTAACGCAAACTTCTGGAACTCCAAAAAATCAGCCAAAATAGGACGACCTAGACAATTTGTTTATTGATCAGCAGCAACTGGAATCAATATTTTATCACGTTCTGGTGATTTTTAACAATTATTTTCGCGAACAGAAAGTTTCTGGAATTTTCTGCAAGATCAAATAACTATCATCCAAGAAGATCCTATAGGTTTAACTTGGCTCAAACACTAATTAAAACATAAAAACACATCTAACCAGAGGCTAGAACAAAAATTTATTGAATAACTGCAAGGAAAAATGTTGGGTTGTCTCCCAACAAGTGCTTTTCTTTAAAGCCTTTTAGCTAGGCATTGATAATTTTAATGATGCTCACATGAAAGACAAGAATTGAAGCACAAAGAGAGCATCATAAAACACGTGACCAACACATCTAAGTCTAACATACTTCCTATGCATAGGCATCTTATAGAAAAACAAATTATCATAGCAAGCAAAAACTAGCATATGCAAGGAAGCGGAAAGGAACAATAGCAATCTCAACATAACGAGAGGTAATTTAGTAACATGAAAATTTCTATAACCATATTTTCCTCTCTCATAATAATTACATGTAGGATCATAAGAAAATTCAACAATATAGCTATCACATAACATATTCTCAACACGATCCACATGCATGCAAAGTTGACACTCTTCCAAAATAGTGGGATTATCATTAACTAAAGTCATGATTTCTCCAAGCCCACTTTTATCAAAAATTTCATAAGATTGAATATTATCCAAATATGTGGGATCTAAAGTTGACACTCTTCCAAACCCACTTTCAATATTATTGCAAACACTATTATCAATCTTATATTCATCATGGGGCTTAAATAAATTTTCAAGATCATAAGAAGAATCTCCCCAATCATGATTATTGCAACAGGTAGTGGACATAGCAAAACTAGCATCCCCAAGCTTAGGGTTTTGCATATTATTAGCATAATTTACATCAATAGAATTTATAATAAAATAATTGCAATCATGCTTTTTATTCAAAGATCTATCGTGAATCACTTCATAAAGCACTTCATCACAATTTTCAGATTCACGGATTTCAAGCAAAACCTTATAAAGATAATCTAGTGCATCCAAATCACTAGGAATTGGTTCAACATAAGTGGATCTCTTAAAAAGATTGGCGAGCGGATGAGGATCCATAAACTTTTAGCAAGCGAAGATGCAAGCAAAAAGAAGGTACATGGTAACACAAGCAAACAAAAGGACGAATGGAAGAAGGGTGAATAAAACGGCAAGGGTGAAGTGGGGGAGAGGAAAACGAGAGGCACATGGCAAATAATGTAATGCGGGAGATAATGGTTTGTGATGGGTGGTATGTTGATTTTTGCGTAGACCTCCCCAGCAACGGCGCCAGAAATGGCTCGTTGTCGGGAGTCCAAATCTTGACTTGAGCTTGCGTAAGCCTCCCCGGCAACGGCGCCAGAAATCCTTCTTGCTACCTCCTGAGCACTGCATTGGTTTTCCCTTCAAGAGGAAAGGGTGATGCAGCAAAGTAGCGTAAGTATTTCCCTCAGTTTTTGAGAACCAAGGTATCAATCCAGTAGGAGGCTACACGCAAGTCCCTCGCACCTACACTAACAAATAAATCCTGGCAACCAACGCGATAAGGGGTTGTCAATCCCTACACGGTCACTTACGAGAGTGAGATCTGATAGATATGATAGGATAATATTTTTGGTATTTTTGTGATAAAGATGCAAAGTAAATAAAAGCAACGGAAATAACTAAGTGTTGGAAGATTAATATGATGGAAAATAGACCCGGGGGCGATAGGTTTAACTAGTGGCTTCTCTCAAGAGCATAAGTATTTTACGGTGGGTGAACAAATTACTATTGAGCAATTGACAAAATTGAGCATAGTTATGGGAATATCTAGGTATGATCATGTATATAGGCATCACGTCCAAGACAAGTAGACCGACTCCTGCCTACATCTACTACTATTACTCCACACATCGACCGCTATCCAGCATGCATCTAGAGTATTAAGTTCATAAGAACAGAGTAACGCTTTAAGCAAGATGACATGATGTAGAGGGATAAATTCATGCAATATGATAAAAAAACATCTTGTTATCCTCGATGGCAACAATACAATACGTGCCTTGCTGCCCCTACTGTCACAGGGAAAGGACACCGCAAGATTGAACCCAAAGCTAAGCACTTCTCCCATTGCAAGAAATATCAATCTAGTAGGCCAAACCAAGCTGATAATTCGAAGAGACTTGAAAAGATAAGCAATCATACATAAAATAATTCAGAGAAGACTCAAATAGTGTTCATAGATAAACTTGATCATAACCCACAATTCATCGATCTCAACAAACACACCGCAAAAGAAGATTACATCGAATAGATCTCCACGAGAGAGGGGGAGAACATTGTATTGAGATCCAAAAAGAGAGAAGAATCCATCTAGCTAATAACTATGGACCCGAAGGTCTGAGGTAAACTACTCACACTTCATCGGAGAGCCTATGGTGTTGATGTAGAGGCCCTCCGTGATTGATGCCCCCTCCGGCGGAGCTCCGGAACAGGCCCCAAGATGGGATCTCGTGGGTACAGAAGGTTGCGGTGGTGGAATTAGGTTTTTGGCTCCGTATCTAATCGTTTGGGGGTACATAGGTATATATAGGAGGAAGGAGTACGTCGGTGGAGCAACATGGGGCCCACGAGGGTGGAGGGCGCGCCCAGGGGGTAGGCGCGCCCCCTACCTCATGGCTTCCTTCTTGATTTCTTGACGTAGGTTCCAAGTCCTCTGGATCATGTTCGTTGCGAAAATCATGTTCCCGAAGGTTTCATTCCGTTTGGACTCTGTTTGATATTCTTTTTCTGCGAAACTCTGAAATAGGCAAAAAAACAACAATTCTGGGTTGGGCCTCCGGTTAATAGGTTAGTCCCAAAAATAATATAAAAGTGAATAATAAAGCCCAATAATGTCCAAAACAGGAGATAAAATAGCATGGAGCAATCAAAAATTATAGATACGTTGGAGACGTATCACTAACTCATGCGAAAAAAGATGAGCTTTAATTGTTGCCGGCCTTTTAAATCCGTGGAATCATTATTGACAAGGAGGGAGATGATTTGAGTGCACTCGTTTGACCGTCATGCCGGCGTCACTACTGGAATCAGCTAATTTGCCATCTGCCAGCTCTTTGCCGTCTGCTAGCTGATGGCAAAGAAGCTCTTTGCCATCAGCTACCCAAAAGCAGACGGCAAAGAAAGGGCAGACGGCAAAGAAGCTCTTTGCCATCTGCGAGCTCTTTGCCGTCCGCTGGCAGACGGCAAAGAGTGAGGTGGCCCCCACCCCCCGCCCGTTTGGGAAAAACTTAACGGGCCACCTCTTTGCCGTCCGCTAGCAGACGGCAAAGAGGCAAAAAAGCGGACGGCAAAGAGGGGCGGACGGCAAAGAGGGCACTACCTAACGGCCCATACCCCCCCGCCCGTTACTCACTTTCTCTCCTCGCCGGCCGTTCTCTCCTCCCACCCC
>NC_057799.1:91906522-91907896 GCF_018294505.1 Triticum aestivum
TACTAGATACTCAAGTTGTCCATAACCGGGGACACGGCTAATCATGATCAGTTTGTACACTCTGCAGAGGTTTGTGCACTTTTCCCACAAGACTCGATCGCCTCCGCTTGATTCTCGCACTACATGATGTTTGAGAAACGGATGACCGAGACACAGTCTTTCAGAAACAGTCACTCTCTACTCTGGATGGACCGGTACACCTACTTTCCCCTACATCTGCTAGTCCACCTCTTCAAGAGATCCTGTAACCTACTCAGCTATGCTAGAGCCCATAATAGCTTGCGGCTGCACACGGAAGTTTCTAGCATGAATAATCTTATGATCCCTTTGAGCCTGGGTGGCGGACCTTATACATACAGACAACACTGGGTTCTCCAGGTGCCTCAATCCACCCAGATGTGAGTTTTAGTTGCCACCTTAAGTTGAACCATTATTAAACACTCACATCTGTCATGAATATCTCTCAAACCCAATCAACGTCTACGAGCATAGCATGGCAATAATAAAAGCAACATAGAAGTAACTCCCAAGGGTTTGATAAAAGAACAGGTAATAGGTACTACCTCAACTACTTCCCAATACCCACAGTTTAATTAGACCTAATCATGCAATGTGTTTGAGGAGATAGATCTAATGCAATAAAACTGGGTATGAACGGGGTATGATCAAAGTGTTACTTGCCTTGCTGATGATCCGCAAAACCTAGCGAGTCGAAGTAACAAGCGGCACACTCCGGGTACTCTATCGCAAACAAACAAGCATACAATCAGTACTCAACTAATGCACAGGTAAAACTTCAAAAGAAAGATCCAACCAGAAAAGTTCAACTTAAGAACTCCGGTTTGCAAAAAGAATCAACTCGAAAGAAGCAACGGAAATCAAACGGTGAAAGAAAGAAACTTTGTTTGCTAATCTGGATCTAGGTCAAATTTTACTGTAGCAAAAACTTGTTTGAGTAGGTTAAACGGAAAGAGAATTTCGAGACGAAACTCTAGGCGCTTGAATCACCTGATTCCGATAAACGAGCGAGAAGTTAAACAGATTCGAAGTTTCGATCAGAAATCGAATCTGAGAAAATAACGAGAAAATCCGTCGAAAAAGAAAAACGGACGAACGGTTAAATAACGGACGTTCGTTAACAGAGAAAAACCGACGAACGCGTTCGTTAAAACGAATGGTTCGGTGAACGCTCGTGAAATAAGAAAACCGAATAAAAACCGATCTAGGGTTTTTTTTTAAACAAAAGGTTTTTTTTCAGAAAAACCGGTCAACACGAACGGCAGTACCTCGACGGGCTCGCTCCGGCGAGGGGCTCCGGCGGTCGGGGTCGGCGGCGGGGGCAGCGGGGCTCGGGCGGCGGCTCCGGCGGGCGAG
>NC_057799.1:91908757-91916882 GCF_018294505.1 Triticum aestivum
AACGGCGGCGGCGGGCGGCGGCTAGATGCGGGGCGGCGGCGGCGGCTCCTCCGGCGATGGTGGCGGCGAAAACGGAGGGGGGGTATATATAGCAAGGGGGTGCTAGGAGGCTTGGGGGAAGGGGTCGGGCTCGGGAGGCGTGCGGGCGGCGGACACCGGCGGCGCGTCGGCGTGCGGGAGGAGGAAGGCGACGGGGCGGGCTCGGCCCAGCCGGCGCGTTTTTTTTAAATATGTTCCGCGGAAAATATTGCGTAGAAAAATAAATAAAAATCAGACAAATATGAAATAAATTTTCCCCGTCTAGTTAGAAATTCTAGAATAGGGTGAACATTTTAAATTCAAAAATAAATATTTTGAAAACATGCATATTTTTAAATGCAATAAAAATTGCAAATAAAATTCAATAAATTCCAAATAATGATTTTAACATTTTTCCTCCAGTATTTCAATATTTTTGGAGAAGTCATATTTTCGCCTCTCGTTTATTTTTAAATGAAATATTTTTCCGGAGAGAAAAATAATTAATATCCCAATCCTCGTTTGAAAAATCAAATAAGAAAATTTGAGAAAATCCCCAACTCTCTCCGAGGGTCCTTGAGTTGCTTAGGATTTATCGAGGATTTGTCAAAATGCAACAAAACATGATATGCAAATGATGATCTATGTATAACATTCCAAATTGAAAATTTGGGATGTTACAAACCTACCCCCCATAAGATGAATCTCGACCTCGAGATTCGGGTTGGCTAGAAAACAGGTGGGAGTGGTTTTTCCGTAGATCTTCCTCTCGATCCCAGGTGGCCTCATCTTCGGTGTGGTGACTCCACTGAACTTTGCAAAACTTGATAACCTTGCTGCGGGTAACTCGGCTGGCATACTCGAGAATCTTAACTGGCTTCTCCTCATAGGTCAAATCACTTTCCAACTGAATCGCTTCCAGTGGCACAGTATCTCTCAGCGGTATTTCGGCCATCTCTGCGTGGCACTTCTTCAACTGCGAAACGTGAAATACATCATGTACTTCAGACAATCCTTCGGGCAATTCCAGCTTCTAGGCAACTTCTCCCATACGTTCCAACACTCTGTATGGTCCAATAAAACGAGGCGCTAACTTTCCTTTAACTCCAAAGCGCTTCACTCCTCGTAGTGGTGATACTCGAAGATACACTCTGTCTCCGATTTCGTGAACTGTCTCCTTGCGTTTAGAATCAGCATAACTCTTCTCCCTGGACTGGGCTACCTTGAGCCTATCACGAATCAACTTCACTTTCTGCTCAGACTCCTTAATCAAATCTGGTCCAAACAACTGACGGTCTCCAACTTCGTCCCATAACAACGGTGTTCTACACCTCCTTCCAAGCTTCAAAAGGGGCCATCTTCAAACTGGTTTGATAACTGTTGTTATAAGAAAACTCCGCATATGGCAAATTGTCGTCCCAGCTAGATCCATAATCTAGCGCACATGCTCTCAACATGTCCTCCAAAATCTGGTTGACTCTCTTGGTCTGTCCATCTATCTGCGGGTGAAATGCTGTACTAAATTCCAGCCTGGTTCCCAATGTTTCATGTAACTGCTTCCAAAACTTCGAGGTAAATTGGGTTCCTCTGTCTGATACAATGGTCCTCGGAACTCCATGCAAACATACTATCCTGGTCATGTATATCTTTGCCAACTTAGCGCTGGTGTAAGTGGTATTCACTGGAATGAAATGAGCCACTTTCGTCAAACGGTCGACTACAACCCATATCGAGTCATAGCCTGAACGGGTCCTGGGTAATCCTGTGATAAAATCCATGCCTATTTTATCCCACTTCCATTCGGGTATCGGCAATGGCTGTAGCAATCCTGCTGGCTTCTGATGCTCTGCCTTCACTTTCTGACATACATCACAAACTGCTACAAACTCCGCAATATCCTTCTTCATTCCGGTCCACCAGAAAGTATTCTTCAAATCCAAATACATCTTGGTATTCCCTGGGTGAATCGAGTACGGTGAATCATGGGCTTCTTGCAAAATCAACTTCCTTATCTCTAGATCATTTGGCACATATACGCGGTCCTCGAACCATAAGGTATCGTGCTCGTCCTCACGAAATCCCTTGGCTTTTCCTTTGCTCATCTTCGCCTTTATCTATTCAATCTCCTTGTCTGTCTTGTGAGCTTCTCTGATCCTTTCCATCAAGGTAGATTGAATCTCCAATGTCGCTAAATAGCCTCTTGGAACTATCTCCAAACATAGCTCGCGTAAGTCCTCGCCTAACTCCTGAGGTAACTCTCCTGTCATGATGGTGTTGACATGACTCTTGCGGCTCAATGCGTCTGCTACTACGTTAGCCTTTCCGGGGTGATAATGCAATCTCATATCATAATCTTTGATGAGCTCCAACCATCTCCTCTATCTGAGGTTTAACTCCTTCTGCGTGAAAATGTACTTCAAACTCTTGTGATCCGTGTACACCTCACAATGATTTCCGATGAGAAAATGTCTCCATGTCTTCAATGCATGCACCATGGCTGCTAATTCCAAATCATGCGTAGCATAATTCTTCTCATGGGGTTTAAGTTGTCGTGAAGCATACGAAACAACTCTTCCTTCCTGCATAAGCACTGCTCCAAGTCCTCGACGAGAAGCGTCGCAATAAACTTCATAGTCCTTGCGTTGATCTGGCAGAATCAACACGGGTGAGGTAACCAATCGTTTCTTCAACTCTTGGAAACTAGCTTCACATTCCTCAGTCCAATTAAATTTGGTGTCCATCTTCAATAGCTCAGTCATGGGCTTAGCAATCCTTGAGAAATTCTCGATAAATCTCCGGTAGTATCCTGCAAGTCCAAGAAAACTCCGGATTTCTCCAACAGTAGTGGGTGATCCCCAACTGGTCACTGTGTCAACCTTGGCAGGGTCTACTGCTATTCCTTCTCCAGAAATAACATGTCCAAGGAATCCAACTTCCTTCAACCAAAACTCACATTTGCTGAACTTGGCATATAACTGATGTTCTCTGAGCTTCTCAAGTACCAATCGTAAATGCTCCTCATGCTCTTCTTCATCCTTGGAAAAGATTAAAATATCATCAATGAACACCACGACGAACTTATCCAAAAACTCCATAAACACTTTGTTCATCAGGTTCATGAAATAGGCCGGTGCGTTAGTCAGTCCAAATGACATAACGGTATACTCATACAATCCATATCTGGTGGTAAAAGCTGTCTTGGGTATATCCTGCTCTCGAATCTTTAACTGATGGTATCCTGATCGTAGATCGATCTTGGAAAATACTTTAGCTCCTTGCAGGCGGTCAAACAAATCATTGATCATCGGCAGTGGGTACTTGTTTTTGATGGTCACTTCATTCAATCCTCGGTAATCAACAACCATCCTTAGTGATCCATCTTTCTTCTCTACTAGAAGTACTGGTGATCCCCAAGGTGACGAACTTGGGCGAATATAGCCTTTATCCAGTAACTCCTTGATTTGCTTCTTAATTTCCTCCAAATCCTTTGCGGGCATCCTGTACGGTCTCTTAGATATTGGCCCTGTGCCTGGCAAAAGTTCAATCAAAAACTCATTGTCTCTATCTGGTGGCATGCCTGGCAACTCTTCTAGAAATACATCCGGATAGTCCTTCACCACTCGTACTTCCTCCTGTACAACTCCTGATAAGGAATTCACTTGAGTCCTCTTCGGCATATGCCGGGATACATACTTGATCCTTTTTCCTTCCGGGGTGGTAAGCAAAATAGTCTTGTTGGCACAATCGATGTTTCCTCCATACAACGATAGCCAATCCATTCCCAAAATCACATCCAAACCTTGCGATTCCGAAACAATGAGGTCTGAGGGGAAAACATGCCTACCAATGGCCAACGGTATCTTAAAACATCCTTGGGTGGCCATATACTCTGCTCCTGGCGAGGTTACTAACATGGGGCTTTTGAGAACTTGGGTGGACATCTTAAACTTGTTTACGAATCCCCTTGATATGTATGAATGCGATGCACCAGTATCGAAAAGAACAGTTGGAGTAAATGACTTAACCAAAAACTTACCTATTACTGCATCAGGGTGAGCTTCAACCTCCTCCACGCTCACGTGGTTCATATGTCCTTTGTTGAACGGGTTCGGCTTCTTCCCAGAGCTTCCATTGCAATTTCCATTTTGGGCTTCGGGACAATCAGTAGCATAATGTCCCGTCTTTTGGCACTTGAAACAAGTAATGTGACTTAGATCTCTCTTGGTTGGGGTAGATGGGTTGGTGCGGTTCTGTCCGTTTCCTCCTCCATTCCCATTAACATTCTTGGAGCCATTATGGTTGTGCGAACTACCTCCTCCATGGGTATGCTGAAACTGTCCTCCCGGCTTCGGGGTAAATCGTGGCTTCTGCTGGGCTCCAGAATTATACTTCCCTTGTCCATACTTCCTCTTGCGGTTTTCAATCTGCTGTTGCTTCCCTTCAATCATGAGAGCTCTATCTACCAGCTCCTGGTAGTTGTTGAAAGTTGCTACCATCAACTGCATACTCAGCTCATCACTCAATCCTTCCAGAAACTTCTCCTGCTTGGCTGCATTCGTAGCAACGTCATCTGGTGAATAACGTGCTAACTTACTGAAATCTTCCACATACTGGCCTACGGTGCGTCCTCCTTGGCGTAGGTTGCGAAACTCACGCTTCTTCATAGCCATAGCTCCTGCTGAAACATGAGCTGTACGGAAAGCTTGCTGAAACTGGTCCCATGTGACAGTGTCAATAGGGTGCGTGGCTGTATAATTCTCCCACCATGATGCTGCGGGTCCATCAAGCTGATGTGCGGCAAAACGCACTCTTTCCACATCTGTGCATCCTGCAGTGGTCAACTCCCTTCCAACTTTGCGGAGCCAATCATCTGCAACAATCGGCTCGGTGCTACTGGAAAACACCGGCGGGTTTAGCCTTAAGAAACGGGCTAAGTGGTCAACAGGTGGTGGTGGCGGTGGGTTGTTGTTGTTGTTGTTGCCTTGGTTCTGAACTAACACTTGCATCAAGGTATTCTGTTGCTGAATCAACTGGGTGATCTCTGGCGGGAAAACAAATCCGGTGTCGCGTCTCGGAGGCATCTGATAGGTTTAGAAAAGATGAGAATTAAGAATAGAATGAGGTCTAGAGAGAAAACACTACCCATATGCTCATGAGACAAATTATATCAATATCACTCAATCAATCCAAACAAGGCAAAACAATTGATCTAACTAGCGTTACAAAGTGCTTGAACTATACTACTAAATGGGGGAAAAACTACTACTGATATGGTAGTCTACTAAAAATTCTGATCCGTTGAAGACTCCATGATGTCTACTCCAGCTTCATCAATCCATTCCTCTTCACTTGGTTCCGAGTCGGTGTCGTCGATGATGATGTAGTTATCCGGACAAGTGCATTCGTCGACTTCTGCTTTTGGCACTGGATTTCCCACGAATGCTCCAATCTTATTCTCCAGGTCGTCAATCTTCCCGACTAGTGCGTTGATTTCTTCCAGATAATCTTCGCGTGTAGTCTTGAGTTCTTCTTGGAGTTCCTTGATCTTCGTGAATGCCTTCTTCAGTTCTTCCTTGTCCGTGCATATCTGGTTCTCCTGGCGTCGAATGTGTTGGTTCTGCTCCAGGATGAAAGCTGCAATTGATCCATCCTTCTTGGTCTTGATCATCTCCCATTGCGCGTCTCGACGTCCACAAATTTGATAAATTGTATCCTTAAGCTCCTGGTGATAGACTTCTCCTATGCGTCCCATGGCGATGTGTGCGGCCATGCTCTTCCCTAAGCTCCAAGTTGGTGCTTCGAAAACCAATCTCATGGGTTCCGTAATTGGCGCAAACGTCCTTCCTGGAATGATAACTTGAATCTTCCAGCTCTCCTCTTCAGGTAATGTAGCGTTGTACGTTCCGGTGATGCTTGGTATTCCTATGTTCAAGTACTTGGTGACTTCCTTCAAATGTCGTCCAAATGGCGTGTCTTCATCTGGTTGCATGAACTTGCTCCTTGCATTCGCCATTCCTAAAAGAGTAGAAAGTGGAGAGGGGTCAGAAATGAGAAGAGAGAAGTTTTTCTAGGGCTTAAGCTTAGTGGTCGTGTCCTATAGTCAGCGTGTGCTCTGATACCAACTTTGTAGCGACCAGAGCTCAAATGGCCTGTGCTGCTGTGCACCAGTGTCATCCCTGGATCAGTAATGCTGACACGCACAGTACAAATGGAGGATTTATAACAGAGTAGCAATCACACACTTATTACATCGAATATCTCCGAAGAGATTAAGTATAATAAACATGGCTTAAGGCCATCTAATAACGATAACAGCGGAAGACTTGGAAGATAAGTGAGTCCATCAACTCCAGCGGCATCACTGAGTATAAGACCACGACCTAAGGCACCTTACTCGTCGTCTGAAAAGTCTGCAACATGAAACGTTGCAGCCCGAAAACGGGTCAGCACATAGAATATGCTGGCAAAGCAACACATAGAGAGAAATGAACAATGATAAGGCTATACTATATGCATATATGGCTGGTGGAAAGCTCTATGGTTACAGTTTTGCGAATAGCCAATTTTATCCTACTACAAAGGAATAAATTTTATTTAACTATCATGGTGGTTGAAACATTGAGAAGGTACCTCCAACTCAATCCCAATTAAGTAACATCATTAACCCAACAAAATTAATTATAAGTATCACGGTGATGAGATTCAAATGATAATCCAGGTACTAGATACTCAAGTTGTCCATAACCGGGGACACGGCTAATCATGATCAGTTTGTACACTCTGCAGAGGTTTGTGCACTTTTCCCACAAGACTCGATCGCCTCCGCTTGATTCTCGCACTACATGATGTTTGAGAAACGGATGACCGAGACACAGTCTTTCAGAAACAGTCACTCTCTACTCTGGATGGACCGGTATACCTACTTTCCCCTACATCTGCTAGTCCACCTCTTCAAGAGATCCTGTAACCTACTCAGCTATGCTAGAGCCCATAATAGCTTGCGGCTGCACACGGAAGTTTCTAGCATGAATAATCTTATGATCCCTTTGAGCCTGGGTGGCGGACCTTATACATACAGACAACACTGGGTTCTCCAGGTGCCTCAATCCACCCAGATGTGAGTTTTAGTTGCCACCTTAAGTTGAACCATTATTAAACACTCACATCTGTCATGAATATCTCTCAAACCCAATCCACGTCTACGAGCATAGCATGGCAATTATAAAAGCAACGTTGAAGTAACTCCCAAGGGTTTGATAAAAGAACAGGTAATAGGTACTACCTCAACTACTTCCCAATACCCACAGTTTAATTAGACCTAATCATGCAATGTGTTTGAGGAGATAGATCTAATGCAATAAAACTAGGTATGAACGGGGTATGATCAAAGTGTTACTTGGCTTGCTGATGATCCGCAAAACCTAGCGAGTCGAAGTAACAAGCGGCACACTCCGGGTACTCTATCGCAAACAAACAAGCATACAATCAGTACTCAACTAATGCATAGGTAAAACTTCAAAAGAAAGATCCAACCAGAAATTTCAACTTAAGAACTCCGGTTTGCAAAAAGAATCAACTCGAAAGAAGCAACGGAAATCAAACGGTGAAAGAAAGAAACTTCGTTTGCTAATCTGGATCTAGGTCAAATTTTACTGTAGCAAAAACTTGTTTGAGTAGGTTAAAATGAAAGATAATTTCGAGACGAAACTCTAGGCGCTTGAATCACCTGATTCCGATAAACGAGCGAGAAGTTAAACAGATTCGAAGTTTCGATCAGAAATCGAATCTAAGAAAATAACGAGAAAATCCGTCGAAAAAGAAAAACGGACGAACGGTTAAATAACGGACGTTCGTTAACAGAGAAAAACCGACGAACGCGTTCGTTAAAACGAACGGTTCGGTGAACGCTCGTGAAATAAGAAAACCGAAAAAAAAACCGATCTAGGGTTTTTTTTTAAACAAAATGTTTTTTTTCAGAAAAACCGGTCAACACGAACGGCAGTACCTCGACGGGCTCGCTCCGGCGAGGGGCTCCGGCGGTCGGGGTCGGCGGCGGGGGCAGCAGGGCTCGGGCGGCGGCTCCGGCGGGCGAGGGGGCGGGGCTCCG
>NC_057799.1:91918121-92018189 GCF_018294505.1 Triticum aestivum
CCCGAAAAGGTGTTCTTTGGCCTTCCAGAAGCCGACGGGGTCATATATTTATGAATTATTAGTTAGGTCATATATCTTTCGATTTTGTTATGAAAAACATCATATATAATTGTGTTGATCGGGTAGTTTTAAATGTGCAGTTGTTTCATCGCTGCGAGGTTTGGTGTTCGACGACCTCGCCGTGCGTTTGACGAGCTCTGCCCCTTCGTTCGTGGGTGAGCACAAATGACATGTCCTCCTCCCCCATTAATTATTTGATCTATTCCGATGAAACTTGATAGCTAGCTACATATGTGTCTTGAATCATCAGTATGCGTAACCAATATGTGTCTCCCGTTCGAAAGCGTCATAGTTATAAATATGCATGCATTTGCATATTTATAACCTTGATTCTTTCCAATTGTCCAACGCTATCCATGGACAGCCCGAGTATGTTTAGATTGGGTTCGTTTTCCCATATGCTTTGCTCCGGATTCGACGCATAAATTTCGTTAGTGCCTCCCCTGTTGTTCTCCGGGTACACATCCTCTCTGTTTATTGCAGACGTGTATCAGGAGAACAGCGGGGAGGTGCTGCCGAAATTTTGCGTAGGATCCGGAGCATAGCATGGGAAAATGAACCCAATCTAAACATACTCGGGTGGGATTAGGATCTATCATTACCTATTAGAGTGTAGGTTGCATGGACGTAATAAAATTGACAAAGTAGATCAACTGATGAATATATATATATTTGTTGTGTGTCTAGTAGCTCTGAAAGTCAAGATGAGTGATCGTGCGTTGATGTACACCGGTCACACTGGTCAGAACAAATGGAGCACTGAATGGTTCACAAAAACCAAGGGGTTTGTGCGAGCCGCATTTGCAAATGGCCAGAGGAAAACCTGGTGCCCCTGTTTACGGTGCAGCAATTGGGAAAAGAGGACAGAGGCTGAAATGGGCAAACACCTGCAGAAGAGTGGTTTTACGCCCGATTATACGGTGTGGACATTTCATGGTGAGTCTGCCCAACGTGACCGAGCTGAGGTGGATCGTCGTCGCACCGACGAGCATGGTACCGGGATGGAAAACATGGTGCAAGACTTTGATGATGCTCGGGATTCGGACAAGGAGATGGAGGAATCTGCAAAGGCCTTCAATGAAATGTTGGAGTCTTCAAAACGTCTGCTCCATGAGCACACTGAGCTTTGTCAGTTGGATGCCATCTCACAAGTAATGGCTCTGAAGGCTCAGTTCAACTTGGGCAGAGAATGCTACGATGCAATGATGACAGTATTTGGACGCTTTCTACCCAAAGGCCATGTAATGCCTGCAAACCTGTACCAGTCGGACAAAATCCTCCGTGCACTGAAGATGCCCTATGATAAGATACATGCCTGTGAGAAAGGATGTGTCTTGTTTAGGCTTGACTATGCGGACTTGAACTATTGTCCCATTTGCAAGTCTTCCAGGTATGTTGTGGTAGACAACGGTATGGGTGAGAAGACACAGACCAAAATCCCCGTTAGTGTTCTTCGGTATATGCCAATCGTACCAAGACTTCAACGTCTTTTCATGGTCGAAGAGACGGCCAGATAGATGACATGGCACAAAACGGGCAAAAGAACCGAACTAGATGCAGATGGGAATCTGATGATTGTACACACATCGGATGGTGTTGCGTGGAAAAAGTTTGATGAATTACATGGTGACAAAGCGGCAGATCCGAGGCATCCTCGAGTCGGCATCAGCACGGATGGGTTCACTGTGTTTGGTATGACGGCAGCCCAATACAGTTGTTGGCCCGTATTTGTCTTTCCACTCAATCTCCCCCCCGGACAGATTATGCAAAGAAAGAACATTTTCCTGACGTTGATAATTCCAGGGCCCAACTATCCGGGGAAAAATATGAATGTGTACATGCAACCGCTTAAGGACGAATTGCAAGAAGCCTGGGATAATGGGTTCAAGACATACGATGCCTATAGCAAACGGAACTTCATAATGCGTGTCTGGTACATGTACTCGACGCATGACTTGCCGGCGTATGCGCTATTCGTTGGCTGGTGTGTGCATGGAAGGTTCCCATGCCCCACATGCAAGGGAGCTCTTGAGTTTCGTTGGCTTCAGGCCGGTCGCAAGTTTCAAAAAGCGTTTCAAGAACCGCTATACTTCACCCCAAAACATTGAAGTAGACAGCGACAGTGAATCCGACATCACCCCAGAGGAGGAACAAGAAGAGCCGGAACAAGAAGAGGTTACTGCTGCGGAGGACCTGTCATTGCTTGACCGATTACGTCAAGGTGGCCTTCCACATGTTGATGCCACTGAACCCTATGAGCCCGTCATTGATTATAGTGATGATGATGATTATCCATTTATTGATGATACTAATCGAGATTATTAGTAGTGTCAGGTATTAAATTTTTTAATGTTGTACTTGATGATGATACACTTAAGTGATACACATATTATTATTCATGTCGGTCTTTTTTTATGTTGTACTAATTTCGTTTACTGTTTGTCATGGCAGGTGTTGAAAGATGGTGGGCGCTGGTCGGGAGCGCGCCAAGGCCCCTTCTTCGTCGGCGCGTGGTCTGAGGTCTTCGATTCCAGACGCACCTCTCTGCCGAGCGTTGCTGGACAATATGTCCACACCGCCGGGCCCTTCTTCGTCGACCGCGGTGCCCAGTAGGGGACGAGGTAGGAAGAGAGGAGGTGGGGCACGTGGCCGCGGGAGAGGAGGTAGGGTGACTGCTACGGCGCCTTCCTCGCCGCCACCCCCAGCTGTTTCACCCGAGCACGTGACTGCTAGGGTGGACTCGTCCGAGGAGGAGGCTACACGGACTCCGGTCCACTAGCCTCCGGTCCACGGGTCTTGGGCCCACGAGCCTCGGGTCGACTGGCCTTCAGCCCACGAGACCCCGGAGGAGCACACGTCCGGATGGGGTACCTGGCCGGATCAGCCCGAGGAGCCGAGTGGCCATGCTGATGATGGCGGGGAGCCGACTGATCTTGAGGAGGAGGGTGGCACCGTCTACCAGCGTGGTGCTACACGGCTCGATCCCGTCCGTGCCGGCGACCCGCGAGCAGAGGTGGTTGATTTTCCCTGATGGGGAGAGGTACGTAAGTGCATTTAATATTTTTGTACCTTCTGCATTCACGTTTCTTCAAATAACTAATGTGTTGGCCTTGTCATGCTGCAGGGGTTGGGACCACCATCATAGTGTCCGGCGGCCCAACTCCGTCCTTGGAGTTCTTTGCCGGCAAAACTTCCCGGGGTTTGTCACATTTCCTGGTGAGGGTCGGCTTCCAGAGCTTGGGTTGAGCTGGGAGCACTACGTGGCTGCCCCGGCCCCGCCAGATGTCATTATCGACGGTGTCGTGTGCGACACGAGGGCAGACATGGTGATCAGGACGTTCTGGGTAATTTCTCCTTTACACATTTCAAAATCTTCAACTAGCTAGTTATTAATTGTACTAATCAATATTGTCTCATTTGATTGCAGACATTCTACAGGTGTCAGGAGGGATACGAGGAGGACGCGGCAAATGTTATCCAGAACGTCTACAAGCGCCTACTCCAGAACTTATGGCACGAGGCTCGGGTGCAGGCTGTTCGAGACTACTACGCCTTGCGTGGTATCAAGAAGACCAAGCCGGCGTGCCGCGATAAGTTCCTGAGTAAGGAGCAGTACATGAAGGTAATTCTTAAGGCCTTCTACTTAAGTTCCTTCATTTAGTAATTCTTAGCGTAGCGCTCAAGTTTCTATTTGCTAACTTAGGCGCCTCTGAGATGGTGTGCGGATCGGATGGATTGTTGGGAGGTGTTGGTCGATGAGTGGTGCTCAAAAGAATGGCTAGCCCTCCACAACGAGGCCAAGGACAAACGTGCCCAAATGGAAGGTGTGCCACACCATCAAGGCAGCTCCAACTTATATCAGTTCGGGCGCAACTGGGTATGTGGTTTGCTTCATGATTCATGCAATTCATTCATCATGCTAGCTTGAGCCCTTTAATTACTAATTTTCATTGTTTCTCTCTTTCAGGCACGCTACAATAAGGCGGATAGGTGCCAGAGGTGTACGACCTATATGCCATGGCCCACACTGCCTCTTTCAAGAAAGTCAAGGCTTTCTCTCAGTCTGACCTCGATGATGCAAACAACTTCACAAACATCTCCTCCCACAACAAGCTCGTGAGATATAGAGATGAGGGGAAGGCGAGGAAAGGGGAGGACTTTAACCCGATCCAGGGTCCCATTGATCCAGAGCTGGTGGTGATATCTGGTGGCGGGAGGTCCCATGGCTCCATAGCCATTGGAGATGGACTTATCCGTTGTCCTAGCACTCTCCCGGAGATCAAGGCGCGCCAGTCGAGCTCCGCTCCTGAGATAAGGCCTCGTGAACGGCCAGTGCAACTCGCCATCAAGGTTAGTGATACGTACTCAGTTATCTTTCTCCATTACATTGTGTGCGCTTCCATCAATGATTACAAATGGTCATGTGAGTGGTGTTGCAGGCTGCTATACAGACTGAGAGAGATAGAACGGAGAAACTTCTGGCGGAGGCGGCGGAGAGGCAGCGGGAGATGGAGGAGAGGACGAGAAAGATGATGGAGGAGGAGAGGGCACGGAATGACATGCAGGCAAGGGCCATGTACGAGCTCCTTGTGGTAAGTTTCTTCTGCAGATTACTTGCTAGTCTTAACATTTGAGTCTCATTACTAACTAGTATGACTCTGTTGTGAAAACCAAATGTGCAGTCTGTGTGCGAGAAGTCCGGTCAGCCCGCTCCGCCGATGCCAGTGATTGCTCCTGGGAGCACGGTGAGTTTAATTTGAATGGACATTACTTGCTAGTCTTAACATTTGAGTGTCATAATGCTAACGAGACATTGGAAATGATCTTTCGTGCAGCTTAACTCCAGAAACGCATCGCACGATCCTTCTCCAGGTAGCGGCACTAGCCACCCCGCTCCTACACCTCCCTGATCACGGTAAGTTTCTCTAGTGTTTTGCTTAACAAATGCATAAAGACCTAGACTTAGCTTTATTTCCTCCAATATGCTTACCATAATGACCTAGAGTTAGCTTCTTTTCCTCCAAAATGACCCATTTTACCTAGGTTAGCTTATAAATGATGCAGTTCATCCAAGTTAGCTCAAAAATGACCCATTTTACCTAGATTAGCTCCTAAATGATCCATTTTACCTACGTTAGCTTTAAAATGGCCCATTTCACCTAGGTTAACTCCAAAATGACCCATCTTACCTAGGTTATCTCATAAACGATCCATTTCAACTAATTTAGCTCATAAATGATCCATTTGACCTAAGTGAGCTAAAAACGATCCATTTCACCTAAATTAGCTCTTAAATGATCCATTTCACCTAAGTTAGCTCAAAAAGATCCATTTCAACTAAATTAGCTCATAAATGATCCATTTCAACAAAGTTAGCTCAAAAACGATCCATTTCAACTAAGTTAGCTCATAAATGATCCATTTGACCTAAGTGAGCTAAAAAACGATCCATTTCACCTTAGTTACCTCAAAAACGATCCATTTGACCTTAGTTAGCGCATAAACGACCCATTTCAACTTAGTTAGCTCATATATGATCCATTTCACGTAAGTTAGCGCATAAATGACATACTCTTCTTGTTCTAGTCTTCTTCTTGTTCTAGTCACCTATTTCTAACTTTCTTATTTCTCATTTTGCAGATTTCATTCACTTGACGAAAGCTTGCATAGATGGAGTGCTCCTTATCCCTTTCTCTGTTTCTTTTGTATCGTTGAACTATGCATGTATCTTGGTAGTTGGATGAACTATGCTATGTATGATGGAACTTGCTAGTTGGATGGAACATATGTGATGGAACTATGTATGATGGAACTCTGCATGTTGGATGGATATCTTATATGTTTGCACTTTGCTGTGAAAATTGTTGTCATATATATCATATATATCTTATATGTTTGCTGTGAAATATATCTATATATGTCATATATATTTGTGATGAAAATTGTTGGATTTAATAAAAAACAGAAAAAGAGCCAATATGCAGGCTCTTTGCCGTCTGCCACCGACGGCAATGGGCTCTTTGCCGTCAGCCGTAGACGGCAAAGAAGCCACGTGGCAGCCAACTGTGCTTCCTGGGAGCTGACCCATTTGGTCAGTTTGCCTACAGTGGCAGACGGCAAAGACTTTGCCATCAGTGGCAGACGGCAAAGAACCTGCACTTTGCCATCAGTGGCAGACGGCAAAGAACCTGCCATCTAGTGACGTGTAGATGACATCATACGGCGGACGGCAAAGACACTAGAAATTTTGCCGTCAGCGGCGGACGGCAAAGGCCTGCCGTTAGCCACTTAACGGACTGTCAGCGCAATTATTGCCGTCCGCTCTCTTTGCCGTCAGCGGCAGACGGCAAAGGGCCTTTGCCGTCCGCCGCCAGGAAGCAGATGGCAAAGCAGCTGTTTACCGTAGCCTACTTTGCCGGAGCCTTTTGCCGTTCGCTGTTCGAGCCTTTGCCGTCCGGCCAGCTGGCGCTAAGCCATTGATGTCTACTACACAACCTTTTTCTTGTAGACGTTGTTGGGCCTCCAAGTGCAGAGGTTTGTAGGACAGTAGCAAGTTTCCCTCAAGTGGATGACCTAAGGTTTATCAACTCGTGGGAGGCGTGGGACGAAGATGGTCTCTCTCAAACAACCCTGCAACCAAATAACAAAGAGTCTCTTGTGTCCCCAACACACCCAATACAATGGTAAATTGTATAGGTGCACTAGTTCGGCGAAGAGATGGTGATACAAGTGCAATATGGATGGTAGATATAGGTTTTTGTAATCTGAAAATATAGAAACAGCAAGGTAACTAATGATCAAAGTGAGCACAAACGGTATTGCAATGCGTTGAAATAAGGCCTAGGGTTCATACTTTCACTAGTGCAAGTTCTCTCAACAATAATAACATAATTGGATCATAACTATCCCTCAACATGCAACAAAGAGTCACTCCAAAGTCACTAATAACGGAGAACAAACGAAGATATTATGGTAGGGTACGAAACCACCTCAAAGTTATCCTTTCTGATCGATGTATTAAAGAGTCTGTAGTAAAATAACACGACTCTATTCTTTCCGTTCGATCTATCATAGAGTTTGTACTAGAATAACACCTTAAGACACAAATCAACCAAAACCCTAATGTCACCTAGATACTCCAATGTCACCTCAAGTATCCGTGGGTATGATTATATGATATGCATCACACAATCTCAGATTCATCTATTCAACCAACACAAAGAACTTCAAAGAGTGCCCCAAAGTTTCTACCAAAGAGTCAAGATGAAAACGTGTGCCAACCCCTATGCATAAGTTCACAAGGTCACTAAACCCGCAAGTTGATCACCAAAACATACATCAAGTAGATCACGTGAATATCCCATTGTCACCACAGATAAGCACATGCAAAACATACATCAAGTGTTCTCAAATCCTTAAAGACTCAACCCAATAAGATAACTTCAAAGGGAAAACTCAATCCATTACAAGAGAGTAGAGGGGGAGAAACATCATAAGATCCAACTATAATAGGAAAGCTCGCGATACATCAAGATTGTGCTGAATCAAGAACACGAGAGAGAGAGAGAGAGATCAAACACATAGCTATTGGTACATACCCTCAGCCCCGAGGGTGAACTACTCCCTCCTCGTCATGGAGAGCGCCGGGATGATGAAGCTGGCCACAGGTGAGGGTTCCCCGCTCCGGCAGGGTGCCGGAACGGGTCTAGATTGGTTTTCGGTGGCTACAGAGGCTGGCGATGGCGGAACTCCCGATCTAGGTTTCTTTCTGGAGGTTTCTGTATATATATAAGAGGTTTTGGCGTCGGGAATAAGTCAGGGGGGTCTTCGGGCTGTCCATGAGGTAGGGAGGCGTGCCCAGGGGGTGGGCGCGCCCCCCACCCTCGTGGGCAGCCTGGGACTCTTCTGGCCCATCTCTTTTGCTCCATGGCCTTCTTTTGGTCCAAAAATAAGTTCCGTGAAGTTTCAGGTCAATTGGACTCCGTTTGGTTTTCCTTTTCTGCGATACTCAAAAACAAGGAAAAAACAGAAACTGGCACTGGGCTCTAGGTTAATAGGTTAATCCAAAAATCATATAAAATAGCATATAAATGCATATAAAACATCCTAGATGGATAATATAATAGCATGGAACAATCAAAAATTATAGATATGTTGGAGACGTATCAGCTATGCCTGCTTATGCATTGAATTCCGATGACCGTCGCGCTACCTTCCGCCTATAAGTACTGTTTCCCGGCCTTCTCCGGTGGCACCGTGACCCAACTCGCCCTATCCTCATAAGCCCCCACCGACCCGACGTCGATAGCCACTTATGCTCGCTGTCGCCACGTCTGCCATGCCCCCGCCCGTCCTCGATAGGCGAGGCCGGAGGCGGTCACCGCGGGAACTAGTGTTCGGTTTTTCACCGGAAGGAAGACAGAGGGATGAGGCATTCTATCGGTCTTTAGATGGGAATGCGGAGATCGAGGACTTGTTGGAGCGCGACCGTCTGGCGGAGGAGCAGGAGTTGTTGGAGCGCGACCGCTTGGCGGAGGAGCAGCGTATCGCTGATTTGCGCAGCCAGCGGGACATGGAGCAGCAGCGCGCCGACGCTCTGAGTCGCGAGCAGAGCGCCCGCAACTGGGCTGACTACGTGGAGGCCGGCACCCCGCAAATAGCCCTGGAGGCTGTCGGGCACGCACGCGTTCGCGACGCAGATTTTTACTACCAGCTCGTCAAGTGGGTTTCCCGCTTAGAAGCCGAAGCTTCGGTGGACCACGCCGGCATGGAAAGGGCCAACGCGCGCGAGCAACGCGCCCTATCGCACCTCTGGCAAGTCCGAGGCGAGGCGGAGGACGCCAGTGCCGGTGTTTTAGCGCGTACCGCAGATGGCGGCCGACGTCGTCTAGTTAGCTAAGAGTAATTTAGTACTTGCACGCTACTAGAGTATTAGTGGGAGTAGATAGTTAACTTGGCTATGATGGTTGTCAACGTGGAAGTTCAGTACTCTATATGTGGATCAGACCTGTTACTTTGCTCTGAATGTTGGACTTTCCGCTTGAACATATGGAATGTGCTGTTATTTTTTTAAATGGGTTGTATTTGTCCTCCACGGGTTTAGAGGCTGACTTGTGGGCCTACCAAGTTGACGCGTACACAATCAGGAGATGATTGTACGTGGAGAGGATGACAGCAGGGACCCGCAAAGGTCATGGCAGTACGCAAGCAAGTGCCTCCTTATTTCAAGCCAATAAAAAAATGGCTCCTCCTAATGGATTTCTGACATCTGGGTCCCATGCCATTCTCAACGTAGTCAATAAACGAGAGAATTGCACAACGAGCGGCTGACACCAGGGACCCAGCAGCTCGCCCAGTTTTTTTTGTTTTGGGTTAATTTGATAAATGCCACTCCAAATCTGGTGTTTCCGAGAAATGCCACTGCAATTTCCAAACTTTGAAAAATGCCATTTCTAGTGGCATTTTTCGAAGTCTGCAGTGGCATTTTTCAAAGTTTGCAAATTGCAGTGGCGTTTTACAAAGTTTGCAAAAATTGCAGTGGCATTTTTATGAATCGCCATAATTGCAGTGGCATTTATCTAATTTGTTTTTGAGACGGAAGCAGGGTGTCAACTGGGCGGTGCGAGGCACTCTGGCCTATCTAGACAACCTTCTCTTTTATGTTTACCACAGACCAACCCAGTAGTTTTTTTTTTCTTTCTGAAAATGGCTAGCCCAGTTTTTATGTGATTTGCCAAGTAAGTCTCTTTGTGAGGCATGTTGAGCTGCAGATCTTTCAAGACAAGGAGAGCTTCATTCGGCTGGCCAAGAAAATGGCCTATCAGTAATGAGAAATGGGTTGTACATTTTTAAAACACATCAAACCGGCAATTAGTTTCAAATTTCTTTTTTTCATTTTGAGATTTTAAATTGCATTGATTTTCATGCGTGGACAATTTGTTGGATTTTATATTGATATACATTTATTTTTAAAATCAGTTTGAATGTGACTCGAAATTTCGGAATTAAAAACAGTTCGGACCGCACCAAAATATGCAAAATTTCGTATAATTGTTTAACCGTGGCCACAATATGGGCTGTAATGCTAACAAAAAGAATATGGGCTCCAAAAAAAACCTTAAGAATTAGCAAATGGGCTGTAAATTATTAGAAATAATGGCAGATGGGCTGTATGCTGTTTTTGACAGATTTGAGGCTTTCCTAAAAAAAGGTTGATGCACAAGCAGTGACTGTTGGATGTCCATCGAACGGCCGGTGTGCTTCTTCAATCTCTGCTCTTCCTGCTCCAGCCGCTCAAACAAGTGCCGGCGGGACTGCCTGTTCCCTACTCCCCGCGGCTAGTTGTGCTGCCGCGCAGGCCTCATCGCCCCACCGTACTCCCATCGCTGGCCTAGCCATCCCTCTACTCACCCACACCTGTTATTATTCTCTGGCGATGGCAGACGAACCAGTAAACCCTCGTACAGTCGTACTCCCCTCCACGTGGGAAACAACTATCGTGTCTTCCCTGGCTCCGTGTCATTCCCTTCCTAGGCCTCATCGTCGTCCACCGCCCTGGTGCTCTCGGCGCGGCCTGGTCAATGTGGTCAACGACCGACATGCATCTGAAGTGGACTGTACGTGGAGAGGCTGACAGCTGGGTCCACGGCCGCACGCAAGGAAATGCCTCCATATTATGCGCAAAATAATGATTCCTCCACCTAACATCTGGGACCCACCGAAAGGGCCTCTGTATTTCGCGAAAAAATGTTACCGCCGCTGACAGCTCGGAACCACCAGCTATATCTTCGCACGCAAGGAAGTGCCCTCTTATTACGCACAAAAAATGAATACTCCCCCTGCTAGCTGGGACCCAGTATAGTGGGAGGCTGACTTGTGGGCCTACTAAGTTGACGGGGACGGAGGGCTTTGTCAACTTAGTCAATATGCACAATTCTAGCTCCAGTGATCGTACGATGTCCATCCAATGACCATAGTGCTTCTGCAACCTCTGGTCTTCTTCCTCCAGCCGCCCAAACCAGCGCCGGTTGGCCTCGTGCTCCTGCCTCTCGTGGCCGGCTGCGATGCTGCGGAGGCCTCACCGCCCCCTACTACTCCCACCGCTGGCCAGGCCATCCCTCTACTCACCCACACCCCCTGTTATTCTGCGGCGACGGAGCCTCACACTGCAGCGAATCAGTGAACCCTCGTACTCCTCTACGCGTGGGCATCCACTACCTTGTCTTCCCCGGCTCTGCGTCGTCCCCTTCGTAGGCCTCGCCGTCGTCCACTGCCCTGGTGCTCTCGACGCAGCATGGTCAACGTGGTCAAGGAACGGCTTCCATCGGACGTGGACTGTACGTGGAGAGGCTGACAGCTGGGTCCATGGCCGCAGCAAGGAAGTGCCTCCTTATTACGTGGAAAATAATGATTCCTCCACCTGACAGCAGGGACCCACCGGACGGGCAACTGTATTTCGCGAAAAAAATGTTTCCCCCCTGACTGCTGGGACCTACCAGCTACATCTTCGCACACAAGGAAGTGCGTCCGGGCAAAAAAAACGATTTGCCCCCCTGACTGCTGGGACCCACCAGCTACATCTTCGCATGAAAGGAAGTGCCTGACAGTCAAGACCCACCTGGTCGAAGCGTACGTAGCGTTGTCATTCTTGTCGCGAACGTGTACGTACATACTGGGCGATGTAGAGGCGCGCATGTAGCATGTACACATACACGTACGTACAGCGGCCAGTGTGCAAGAAAGAAAATACGGCCACGTATGCACATACGGGCGGGGTCTCGAACGCCAACTCGCGCATACGTACGGCCAGGGCTCGTGTACATGGCTGGATCGGAATGGAGAAATAGCGTCGTCGTCGTGTTCATGGGGAGCCAACCGGCTGGGTCGGAACGGAATGTGTCGTTGTGTTCATCGGGAGGGCTTGGACGGAACAGCCGATGGAAACGAGGCCTGGCGTACCGTAGAACGGAGGAAACGGCCTTGTGTTCGACCGGCCACGTTCCAAACGGCATCCTGCTCATCGGGATGGGTCTTGCATACTGCAAAACGGAGGAAACGGACTTGTGTTGGACCTCCTACGGTCGAAATAGGGTCCTGTTGATCGGGAGGGGTGTGGCGTACCGCAAAACAGAGGAAACGGACTTGTGTTGGAGCGCTACGGTCGAAACGGGGGATTTGTTCATCGGGAGGGGTGTGGCGTACCGCAAAACGGGACTCCACGGGATACTGTTCATCTCCAACGTCGACCCCCTCCAGTCTCCACGGGCTACTGTTCATCCACCGTCGACCTCCTCCAGCCTCCACCTGTGACTATTCATCCACGGGCTCCTGTTCATCCAGCCTCCACCGCGCGCTACTCCACCGGCTACTGTTCAACCAGCCCTCTCCAGGGCTCCTATTCAACAACTCCTCCACGGGCTACTGTTCATCCAGCCGTCCACCGTCTACTGTTCATCCAGCCCTCCACGGGGTGGTCCTGTTCATCCAGCCCCAACCGGCTCGATCGATCGGGGTCTTGTTCATCCAGAGGCAACACCACGGGGTCCTATTCATCCACCCCCACCGGGAACTGTTCATCCAAACCCCCCCAGCGACGCTCAATGTTCATCCAGAGGCAGCATCGATCGGCTTTAATTAGCAGCAGTGCGAAGGAATCGCTCAATCGGGTTCAGTTAACAGCCATCGATCGATCGCTCGGGTTTAGTAACGCGTAGCCTGCAATGCAATCGCTCGGGTTCAGTAGGCGAACGCCTCGCTCGGGTTCAATTAGAGCCCAACGCCTCGCACCCACGCACGTGCGTGTACGAGAGAAATGCACAAACCTCCATGCATCGCTCGGCCCCGACCACCCACCGTAACCGGGAACACCCTGATATTTTCCTCGCCCTCGCTTCTACCACGGTTTTTTCCGTCATGGACGGCCCAAAGAATGTCATGCAGCTGCATCTCCGGCCCGCCCTGGACGAAAAGCCCATTTTCTATCATGATTTTTTGTCATAGAAGTAGGAGCCCACCACATCTATGATGATACCAGGTTTTGTCACAATTATTGTCATAGAAGTGTCATAAGTATGACAGAAAAAAAATTCGTTCGGCCAAAATGTCACGGATGTGTCTTTTTTTGTAATGTAAGTGGCAGGGGTGTCTGTCAAGTCGAGCTTGGACCACACCGAAGATGGGGACGATGTGGCTGGCCGCGGTGTCTCCGACATATGTGGAGAAAAAACTTGTGCAGGGGGGCTCTTAACTCTGATCACCGCTATGATTAGATAGCAACCTCGCTGGAGGCGGGGATGTCACGGCAAGCGACATCATCAGGCCGCAGGGTCACAGCAAAAGAAGAGGCAAGTATAGGAGGGTGCTCAGGAGGAAGAAGAACAGTCGATGGATTTCAATTCATTTGTTGAGAAAATCGGCTGAACTTTGATTTTTTTCAGACAACTTGCGTAAAGTGTCCCAAAGAATGGCATAGGTTTATTGAGTTCATTAAAGAACGGTAATTTCTTGAGTTCAAAGGTTAAACTCTTATTTAGATGAGATTTAACAAAAACTAATCTCTTCTGTTTTGCTTGGATTTCCTTGTGTTTCGTGGGTTGCACCGCTGAAGAAGTATGTAGTTATGGTGAGATGGACAGGATGAATATATCACCAGTGTTCTACCGCAAACATGCAAATGCTTATATCAAACAAGATAAAGAAGACTGAGCTGGAACATCATTTTGGGATTGACAAAGCCACCATAGACGCCTTCGTAGTTCTGAAGGGGACATCTTCTCCCACTGAACGAGCATCGCCTGGAACCCGAAACAAATCTAGAGAAATACGAGCGCTAATACCAAATCTTCGGCCTAGACCCAGATGGGCTGGTTCTGCCACAAAGAACCTAACCACCTGAGTTGCACTCAGTTCGCCACCACAGCCATTTTGGGAGAAGCACAACTTGTGCGACCACGTAGTTCGGATTAATAACAGAGTCTAAAGGAGAACATGTTTGCTATATGTAAGTTGCAATATCGAATTTCGGCCAACAGATTTTGGGAGAAAGGAAGAGGCGTAGCTTCGAATTGGAGACTAGGCCGCCACTTGGAGTGGCAGCTAGGTGGCAGGGGTGCCGGTGAAGTCGAATTTGGACCACATCAAAGACAGGGACGACGCAGCTAGTCACGATGTCTCCGACATATGTGGAGAAAATACTTATCGGTACAGGTGGCTTTGAACTCCAATCACCGCTATGATTAGATGGTGACCTCGCCGGAGGGGGGGATGTCGTGGCAAGCGGCATCGGGGCGTGGGGTCACAGCAAAAGAAGAGGCAATGATAGTGAAAGGATCGATATAGTTGACTGGAGTGGGGGTGAATAGGCAACTAACAATCTTTAGCTTTTCTTTACCAATTTAAACTAGAATTAAAGATACGGGGCTTTTAAGATCTAGAGGGAGGAAAATGGAAAAAAAAATCAAACTTAGTAATGGCGCACCATTTGCTAGGTGCGCCACTAGTAACAGAAAAAAAAAATTGGCTTCGAATTTTTTTTTGGAAAAAATGTTCAAAATATGATATGTAATATGACGGGGAAGTTTGAAATATTTTTTCAAAATTTCATCACACTCATGAACATGAACAAAGTCCTAGACATGAACAAGGTTTAATAGGATTGATATGATAGATATATCAACAAGTGCCTGCTAAGTGAGCTGGTGATGGGGTTGGATAGAACTGCGAAGTTAAGCATGCTCGGGCTGGAGTAGTGTGAGGATGGGTGACCTTCCGGGATGTTTCACCACGGAGTTCGATTTGACTTGAGATTAAGCATATTGACCCGAGATTAAACCATAGTGACCCGAGATTAAGAAAAAAAACGAAAAAAAAATCTGGAAGAAAAATTGAAAAAAATATTTGATTTTTTTAAAAAAAAATTGTTAGTAATGGCGCACTTCTATGTGGTGCGCCATTACTAAGTCAGATAGTAATGGCGCACTTCTAGGCATAGTAATGGCGCACTATAGGTGCACCATTACTATCTGTGATAGTAATGGCTCACCAAATGTGCGCCATTACTATTTGTTACTAGCGGCGTGTTAAGTGGCGCACCTATAGTGCACCATTAATAGCAAAAACTGGTGCGCCATTAACAACCTGTTTTCTAGTAGTGTTAGGAGGACAGTGGTTTCTCGAGCCCACCAGGGTTAAAGTCCTGGTGCTCACATTTATCCTGGGTTAATTTCAGTATTTTTCCGGCGATATGCGTTCAGTGGGAGGAGACGTTCCACTCGACTACGAGGCACCTATGGTGACTTCGTAAAATCTCAAGATCATATGTTGGCTTACTCTCTCGAAGGTGCTCATAGGGGTAGGGTCTGTGTGTGTGCGCTTATAGCGGTGATTGCTTGCGCGTATATATGAGCGCTTGCATTTGTACCGTGTTAAAAAAATACATGTCGTGATTATACGGTCACTGGCTCACCCGTACAACTCCGTATTTTGTTGATGACCAATCAATTGACCAGTCAAACATTCCACGTGGTGCAACTAGTGTTGCACCATCGGGGCGCGTAACCATGGGGCCCACCTGTCAGAGCGTATATGAAATAAAGAAATGGTAGTTTGAGTTTGTACTGTGTTAATAAAATACATTTTAGGGTGATCATATGGTCACTGGCTCACCATATAGCTCCGTATTTTGTTGATGACACGATCAATTGACCAGTCAAACGGTCCACATTCAGCAGCGCACATTACCATAGGGCCCACCCGTCAGTGCATATATGAAGGACAGAAATGGTAATAAATTAGTGGTCGGTGGGGATTCGAAGTCGTGAGACCTCTGGTTGGCAGTCGCCGGCGGTGGGGGGCAGGGTGATTGGGCGGTGGCGTGGGGATCGCCGCAGAAAAAGCTCGGTGCAGGGGGGCCTAGAGGGATGGCCGGGGCGGCGGCGGACCGGCGGTGGGCAGTGGTTTCGGGGCGGGCGGGGCAGAGTGGCCGCGAGGGACGGCTACGGGCGGCGGCAGCCGGCGTTTCGGCCGGCGGTGGCTGGCGGCTCAGGGGGTGGAGGTTGAAGATAAACTGCAGGCCCCTGATTTTGTATCCAATGGCCTCACCCCGCATGTACACATGCACACACGCAACACTCGCACGAACACACGCACGCATGCAGGCGTGCAACACTGACACATACACATAACGAACACACGCATGCATGCAGGCGTGCAACACTGACATGTACACATGCACTCACGAACACACGCACGTATGCACACATGCATGCAACACTGAAACGTGCACATGCACGCAGGCAACACTCCACACCTGCATGCACACCGCACACGACGCAAAACATACGCTCAACCTATACGTGCATGCACCCTTTGTTAAGGACATGGATTGTTACGGGTATTAATCAATCTTATCTTTTTTTTGCAAGGTTTAATCAATCTTGTCTGTGATAAGCAGAACATTGATGTTTGCAGCGGTCTTTATGAATCACAACGTATCAAACGGGCTATCAACGTATATATGAAAAATTTAAAATTTTCTTACATTATATAGTAGGCTTATCTAGATGAAATAGATGACGTCACACTCAATGAACAATCATCGGTTTATGAAATGCCCGCTTCTGACCGCCCTGGCCCACCAAAAGTTCATGTGTCGTGCGCTGCCTGCATTGGGTCACTGACATGCAGGCCATGTACCCAAAGAGCCCACACGTCAGTGGAAGAACGGCGCGGTGTCGTACGTCAAATTCGAGGGCGCCACTTGATGCACGCCCCGCTGAACACGCCTCTTTGCCGCATTCAAACGCCTCCATGAAACCCGTGTGGAAGCCGAGAAACCCACTCTAGACACACGTCCGTTCATGACCGGGCCGGCATTAAACGCAGCACCGACCGAGCTCCTCCCGTCCGCCGTCTATTTAATCGAGGCCAAACGCCGGCCAAGAGTCGCACCCCTCCACCGCTCCCCTATCTCCTCCTTCCCCATTTTTTCCACTCTTACAATGGCTTATGAAAAGTAGTTATCCCGCATCAAAGCCGGCTGGGTGGCCCGCTGAGCCCGCCGCATACGAGCTATGCAGCTCGCCATCCACCTCCCTCCCCTCGCCTGACAGAGCCAGTTGTCGCCTCAAGCCGGCGTGTGGTTCAGCAACTCGCCGCTCCAGGCCAGCTCAACAAGGAGTGGCGCACGGGCGTCGTCGCTGTTGTCCACGCCGCCGCCTCGTACCGGGCCTCCCTTGTCTGCAACCGCGTCTCCCGTTTCTGTGGCCGAGACTCCCATGCCGGTGGTCGTGCCATGCAAGCAGAGGCAGAAGCCGGGTGCGTAGAGAGCGACGAGTCGGTAGCCAGCGCCTCTGTGTCCGCGGCCATCATCGAGGAGAAGTAGAACACGGGAGGCCGCTGCCGCTTGGGTCCCATGAAGGCCAGCGCGGAGGCGACGCCGGCGTACACAGCAGGTGTCTTGCCGGATCGTTTTGTTGCGAGGACCTTCGTCGACCCCGCATTGGCTCCATGGAAGCGGAGAAGCCCCCTTTCACCATCATCTTGGGCATCAGCCAACCATATCAGCTGGGCAGCGGGGAAGCGAGCCGTCCTTCGCGCTGAAGCATGTACCTCCGGGGCTCCCGGCAGTCCGGTGATCGTGCTGCTGGACATGAGGAACACAAATGGATCGGCAGGCGACTATTTAGGCCAGGTATTATATACATGTGTTGTCCAGAACTAGCACCGCTTAGTTGATTTGAATGTAATGAAATCCGTCATGTTTGGATGAAAATCCGGTATTTTATATGAATTTGGACATTGTTTATGAGAAATATCGCCGTGTTTGCATGAATTTCGTCCGGTTGGTTGAGTTGCTGTCAGAATGTGTGCGGCTACGGTTGGATGGCTTAATATGCGGGTCGCCGGTCGATCTGCGGCTGGCCCGGGCGGCGTGGTGGGACAAAAAAAGCACAGCTCATGCGAGCTCGTCTCCGACGTGCGCGCCGGAGGATGCATGAGCCCCCGAGCCATTCCTCGTTCATCGGTGGCAAAGGCACTGGTGGACAAAAGGGTCGCCAATATTTTGGCTACCCCGGGCAAAATCCAAACAGCCCCTCCCAGCAGATTCAAATCCCTCGTTCGCCATGAAATTTTGCCATGTGTTGTTTTCATAGACTAGCAAGATGCCCGTGCATTGCAGGGAACATCAAGATGCATTTTTTTACAAAACACCTATTGTGATTGACCCATGCAGGAGTAATCCCATGTGTAAAAACTAATGATATCTCGAGAATTTTATCGGAAAAATGGTATCTCGTGAATTTCATCAAAAAATGATATCTCTACTCCTATAAAAGACTCAGTTGGTGATGATTGTGTGTCCTCCATCTGTCATTTCTAACCATTAGATCTACATCTAATGGCTGCGAGGTAAGTTTTGGCATTTTTGCAACAACTAGCAATGTGCCCGTGCATTGCAACGGATCCAAAGTAGAATAGTACTTGTTCACAAAGTTGAAAGAAAACACTCTTGTTTTGATATACATATATACCACTAAAAATATATTACGTTTCACTCAAAATATATTTCTTAGGTTGTTTTGATGAGGCGAGGGAGGGATATGGTTGCTTTCAAGATAATAAGGAGTTTTCTTCAAATTGGAGCAGAGAAGTGGGCTATTGTTGCAAAAATGCCACAACTTACCTCGCAACCATTAGATGTAGATCTAATGGTGAGAAATGACAGATGGTAGACACACCATCATCACCAACTGAGTCTTTTATAGGAGTAGAGATAGCCCACTTCTCTGCTCCAATTTGAAGAAAACCCCATATTATCTTGAAAGCAACCACATCCCTCCCTCGCCTCATCAAAACAACCTGAGAAATATATTTTGAGTGAAACGTAATATATTTTTAGTGGTATATATGTATATCAAAACAAGAGTGTTTTCTTTCAAGTTTGTGAACAAGTACTATTCTACTTTGGATCCATTGTAACGCACGGGCACATTGCTTGTCTCGAGAAAGATGAGAGATAAGGTGAGGAGGAGTGGGGCGTGGTGGTGACTGATGGTCGGACTGGGCGAACGCATGGGGATGGACGGCGCATTATGTCTAGGTTTGTATCTCTCTCACACACACCCACGTAGGTGGGGGACGTGCACGAAGAGAAGAGATGCACGCACGGCACACGTACTCCCGTCTCTTTCCCAACCACACCCGCGCGGGTACACGGTGGAGCTCATTTCTGTATGAAAAGGCAGCCCACCTGGTAATTTGACACGTGTACAGGTTGTCCCCTTGATGGAGGATCGTCTACCACGGATGGACAAACAAATTGTGACTTGACGCGTTATGTTAAAAAAGAGGCAAACCATGTGGGGCCTACCTTAGAGGCAAGGTTCTATACACTTGAGATGCTCTGTACGTATTACTTTTGATGTGTCCCGTCAACTCGCAGAACGAGGAGAAGCTTGATTACTATGCCGTCTCCCCCGCCCACGGGCGCGGTGGCTCACAGGACGAGGTGAAGCTTGCTTACTACTCGTACTACTCATTGTATATTGGTTTATTGGTCCCCATTGTATATTGTGTCAAATTTTGACTATAGATTGAACTAACAAAATGTTCGTGCATGTTACCAAAAATGATATCATTGAAAACTATATTGAAATACTAATCCAATGATATAATTTTTGTTGACATGCATTAACATTTTGTTAGCTAAATATTTGGTAAAAATTTGGCACGAACTACAAAGGTGACCTATAAACAAGGACGGAGGTAGTAGTACTACGCCTTACGCCCGCTCCCTCGCCCACGCGCGCGGTGGCTCGCAGGATGAGGAGAAAATTTTACTACTCCCTCTGTTTACTCCTCGTCCCTACCTTGGTTAGAGAGATTATCATATTTTTTGGAATATATGTCCTTTAGTAGTACTCCCTCCTTTCCAGTTTATGGCTCAATTTCCTTGGAGTAGTATATAGGAGTAGTACTACTACAGCAATTTCCTTGTAGTCTGTGGTGCAGCAAGCTACCCTAGGCTATGTTACTAGTACTCCCTCCTTTCCAGTTTATGGCTCAATTTCAAAATCTCTCCAACCAAGGTAGACGGTGAGTGGTGGAATTAATTTCGTAGTTCGCACAAGTAATGTATGCTCATTTTTCTCAAGAAGTTATGTTTACCGAGGCATTAATTAGAACGAATGCATGCATGACCACTAAATTTCCATGAACTTCTACATGCATTGGTGAGTTTTCTCTTGACAATGCGTGCATCGGGTGATTTAACGCACCTCGAAATTCAACATGTGATGGTACTACTAGTACCATTAGAATTGAGACTTATAAAACGGAAAAACAAATTTTTTAGACGAGCCCTATAAACCGGAAAGGAGGGAGTAGTAAGTAGTATACTACCTCCATAGTGGGTACGTACTCCGTAAAATCAGATTTTCCCAAAACTAAATCGCTCAACCTTTATTTGCTTGTTTCCCTTCCTTCATAGTTGCCTCGAACAGACTATGCTCAACTCCCCTGCCTGCCGCGCGGGAAAAGACCCGCCCTCGCCTTTTTTTAGTCCGGGTTTGTATCGATGGATCGCGCGAAGCAGCAAAAACCAAGCCGTGTCTTGTACTCCTCCGTTGACGCTCGCTTTCATGAATTCTGTACTTCCTCTTGCCGACATGTGGGACATATAGCAACCGGGTCGACATGTCATGCACCAACTAACAGTGCAGAACAGCAGGGGGGACGCACCCCAGTCGTACCACCCCAGTAGTAGTAATGAGCAATGAGACATCAAATCACAATGCCGCACCTTCCCAGACGGACGAAGCAACCATTATTTCACACTTCGCTTTGCCATCATGTCCTTCAAGAAAACCACGTAGTATTGCTTCTGCCATTGTTCTGCCTCAAGAGGGACACGCGCATCGCCTTGGTACATCATGACACGTGGGACCGCATGACAGGCCATGCTCCCCCGCACATCGCTCGGTAAAATCACCTCATTTTTACTACTTCCCCTGTATCGTTTATAGGGCATGCACGTCGTTCTAGGCTGAGAATTTAACTGGCTATATATGTGATGAATAGTATATGTTTAGAAACTACATCCGCTTAAGAATCGAATGATATACTTTTTGTTACATGGTAACTCATATTTAGTTATTCAAATGGATGACCGATAACCACGTGCGCGCCCTGTAAACCGAGACGGAGAGGGTAGTACAGTACGTATCTTTTTAGATCAATATAGTCGGGATTCACCGAGGAGCAAAACCAAGTGGCAGGGTGCTCCTGTCGTGTTGGCATAGCAACTCAAGCAGGGTCAGTTCGCACACGAAATGGTGACACACTTAACAGGACCCCTTCGGCCGACATGTGGCTCATCCACCGTCTTGTTCCACATGAGATGCACCAAATTAGAGTTTGGAGCAGCAGTTGGACTTGGAGGCACCCCGGTCGTAGCGCCGCAGTAGTAGTAAATGAGTGATGAGGGGTCAAATCACAAAGCCCCACCTTTCCCGCATTAAGCTGGACGGACGAAGCAAACCATCATTTCACTCTAGGGCGCAAGAGCATAAAGAAAAGAGAAAACCAATGATGTGTGCGGCAGCTACCTAGGGCACCCTAGGGTTGGGGCCTCCACTACAAATCCTTTTTTTGAAAGCGCCTCCACTACAAATCCGCTTCTCCCTCGTCCTCTTGAAGAAAACCGATGATGCGTGCGGCGGTAGGGTTTGTAGGAGTACTACGGCGTGCAAGGCCATGTCGTAGTAAACGGGAGAGGGATTGAGTTCGAGTCGACGCCTTAATATGTGTGGGCCGCTTAGTTTTACGCGAACGAGGAAGCATTTTGGGTTCAGGGACCAGTGGATATACGTACAAAAAATTGTGGACGTAGGTTCGACCGAAAGGCAATGATGCATGGGCCCTGCATTTTGATATACCCGCGGCCGCGTGAAATTTTCTACTCTACTCAAAACTAGTAAGGTACATGCATTGAACGCATGAGATTTGGAAACCAAATTGTGAATAAATACACACTATAGCATGTAAAGCTTTGAGTCATATATGCATGATGTAGATGTTCATTTAGTTCTTATAGTTAATCTCATTCAAAATCAATTAGTTTTATAAAAAAAGGTTAAGATTCATGGGATTGTGCATTGTAAAGCATAAAGTAAAAAACTAATAATGGCAATTCATTTAGAAAAAAAGTTTGGGCAATTATGATACGGAAGATTCTAGAACAAAGGAGAAGTGCTTGTGTTTTGGGAAAGCATGCACGGCCCACATCTCTTATTGGTTGATACACTAGTGTGCGTCGGTCCTAAACAAACGGTTTGTAACCCCTTTCCGCGACGGCATTTGGAACCGTCTCCAAGTGAGTGTGGGTGATAGGGGGTCCTTCGCACATGACCCAGAAACCGTCGGGGATATGCCCTCCTGTCACACACGTTCGGCAAAATGAGGTTGTGTGCGACCGGCGAACGCTCAAATACGGAAATACGTATAGTAGTGCTAAAAAATACAATTAAACAGCGAAATCATTTCCGGTCGCAAGTACATCCCACACAGTCAGTCACCACTAAACGTTTCCGTTCGTATATACATCCCACACAGTCACTACAAGGAAAACGTTTGCGCAAGGTGGCGTAACGCAAACAGTTTTGGAGAGAATGTCGTGTGTGATTGTTCATTGATCCAACATGGTTTATTCCTAGAAACTGTGTGCGTTGCCTGAGGTCATCGCCCACGGTGGTTTCTCATTAACCGTTTGCAATAGGAAAACCCAATTAGCAAGCTAATTGGCCAATTAGCGGGGTAATTGCCCTATTATTAATTATCCATTTACTAATCTAATTGACATTCATATTAAGCACATAATATATTCCATTTCCATATTAAGGAAGCAGGATTTCATAATTGAAATACATCGGAGTACAACATGATATAGCTTCAGCACTCAGCTACCACATTACACAACTGCACCAGCAGCAAGTTTCACATGCAACATCTAGAACCTTTGGAAATTAGCATCATAGCGGTACATAGAGAAATGCATCTCATCTGGAAAACTGCTGAAGCGGAAGGCGAATATTGAGCCTTCATTCATGTTGAAGGTCTTTGCAACTTTAGGCCAGTGCCTGTGGATGATTGACCGTCCATCCTTCGACCTCTTCAGGAACACTTCAATATTGAACCGTGGGTGTTGTATGAAAACTTTCCTCGCCTCCTGACCACAGAGGTGGTTTGAGAGGTAATCATCAGTGAAGCCTGAAAACAAGGATGTGCATAAATATCTTCTCTATATTGGAAATGGGACAAAGGAATACAAAAAGGCAAGGTATAATAGTTAGTACCATCTTGTAAACCTTTGCGGATGCATCAGATTAATTCAAGCCACATGGAAACCCATTTATCCAAACCAAGCATGATTAAGAACTAGGAAATACAACACTTGTATATGTTTCCCATGTATTAAGTGCGGCCAAATTCGATTTATTCCTCACATGGTATACAATAACAGAATGCAGCCACATCAATTGAACATCGCATTGCAGAATTGAACCAAGCAGTTAACTAAACACCACAACAAATGAACCAAACGTTAACTGAGCACCACATTGCAATATAACATACTCCTAATAGAAGATCAGACAATTAGCCAAACCAAGCATGCTTATCAACTTGGAAATAGAGCAATAATATTTGTTTCTCATGTATTTAGTACAGCTAAATTCGATTTATTCCTCACATGGTATACAATAAGAGAATGTAGCCACAACAATTGAACATCACATTGCAGAATTGAACCAAGCAGTTAACTAAACACCACAACAAATAAACCAAACGTTAACTGAGCACCACATTGCACAATATAACATACTCCTAATAGATGATCAAACAGTTAACCAAACCAAGCAAGCTTAACAACTTGGAAATATAGCAATTGTACTTGTTTCTCATGTATTTAGTACAGCCAAATTCAATTTATTCCTCACATGGTATACAATAACAGAATGCACCCACAACAATTGAACATCGCATTGCAGAATTGAACCAAGCAGTTAACTAAACACCATAACAAGTGAACCAAGCCACAACAAGTGAACCAGGCAGTTAACTAAACACCAATTGAACAATATAACATATTCCTAATAGAATCTCAGACAGTTAACCAAACCAAGCATGCTTAACAACTTGGAAATATTGCACCCTGAAGAATTGAACATCACATTTGCAGAATTGAACCAAGCAGTTAATTGAACACCACATTGCACGACATATAGAAGATATACACTATAGCAGAAGATTGCATGGTAAAAGTAGATAGCACAATTCACTAGAATTTGTTAAGGAAAGGAAGTAGCTAGCAAAGTGAACATGGGTCCTTATAGTAAGCTAATAACACAAGCTACTCCTCATTGTCGAAGATATCGATGACGATTGGCTCCTTGGACATGGAAGAGCGCGAGGCCTCCGCATCGTGGGTGCCCTCGTTGTAGTGGTGAGTTGCATGAGCCGCTCCGGGCACCAACCTGCTGGCTCTCGAGATGAGGTAAGCATGTGCACGCTGAGAAAACACCTCGTAGTCTTTGTCGAAGGCACCGACGGTGGCCTCAAGAAAATGCCACGAACTGTCATTTAAAGCAGCCAACCGCGTCACAGCGTCGGTGGGCGAGGCGTCAACGGTGGCCTCGACGTCGAGGTGCTCCTCCAAGATCTAGGGGTCGGCACGAATGGCAGCGATCGCGACCTCATCCGCTCGTGCGGCCGCGATTTGCTTCTCCGCTGCCAAATGCTCCTTGAGGTCCTGGCTATACTGCGTGCACCATGGCTTAGGCCGACGCTTATTTGGTGGAGGGGTCGGTGATTTGGGTGGAAGGTGTCGCGCACACGCCGGCGGTCGGGGTATGTGGGATGTGGAAGGAGGAGGATGGGGGTCGGGTGTGGATTACCTGCCTAGATAGGCAAGGCCGAGTAGGGTGAAGGAGGGTCGCCGGCGAGGAGGCGGCGGCGCTGCAAGCAAGGAGTGAAGGTTTCAACTTGGAAATGAAGGCGGAAAGAGGGGAAATGTGGCTTTTGGTAAGGGGGAGGGGGTGGGGAGGTAGATATTTCCACGGAAGCCGAAAATTTGGAATTGCTTCCGCCAGAAAACTGGCGCGCAAAGTGTCATCAGACAGGGTCCCTTATTCAGACACGGTCCAAAGATATTTTGTGATGCATCTCACACGGTCGGTTATAATAAATTGTGTGGGATCTACTTGATTTTTCGTCTTGATTTGAATTACATAATGGGGTCACAGCGGCCATGGACGGTGTTTGAATTGCTAGACCTTTTATCTGCAGTGATCATAAAAGATTTGGAATTATTCAGGGTTTGTTTGGACATTTTTATGCATTAAGTGAGTTTTCAATGCATTTATGTGCATCATTCAAATTTGAACTACATGTGCATGCTCCAGTGCATATAAATTCGTTGAAAAATCAAATCTTTGTCCTTGGGTGCATGCTTTGGTCCCATGCAAGAAATGGGAATGAATTTCAAACACCATGGCACCGTTGATTGCCGGGAAAACATTGATATGCCTGGTTTTTAAATTCTAGTAAATCCAAAACTCGTCTGAAATTCATGAAACTTGGCATGCTATCATGGAGCAGCATCAACATGTTGTGGTACAAATTTTTTCCCATTTGGGGCAGGTTTGGGTATATGCTTCTCACAAACTGGAGCTTCTCACAACAAGCATGATGGTTTTCGGTAGGGAACGTCCCACCTTTGGGGACGAAACGATATCCATTGCCTCTTATTGCTTTCAAGTTTTTTTCTCGTGTCAACATAGAACAACAGGAGTGTTGTGTGAATTTTTGTGATTTTTCGGGGTTCGTTTGGACATTTTTATGCATTAAGTGAGTTTTCAATGCATTTATGTGCATAATTCAAATTTGAACTACATGCGCATGCTCCAGTGCATATAAATTTGTTGAATAATCAAATCTTTGTCCTTGTGTGCATGCTTAGGTCCCATGAAAGAAATGGGAATGAATTTCAAACACCATGGCACCGTTGATTGCCGGCAAAACATTGAGATGCCTGGTTTTTAAATTCTAGTAAATCCAAAACTCGTCTGCAATTCATGAAACTTGGCATGCTATCATGGAGCGACATCAACATGCCGTGGTACAAATTTTTTCCCATTTGGGGCAGGTTTGGGTATATGCTTCTCACCAACCGGAGCTTCTCACAACAAGCATGATGGTTTTCGGTAGGGAACATCCCACCTTTGGGGACGAAACGATATCCATTGCCTCTTATTGCTTTCAAGTTTTTTTCTCGTGTCAACATAGAACAACAGGAGTGTTGTGTGAATATTTGTGATTTTTCGGGGTTCGTTTGGACATTTTTATGCATAAACTGAGTTTTCAACGCATTTATGTGCCTAATTCAAATTTGAACTACATGCGCATGCTCCAGTGCATATAAATTGGTTGAAAAATCAAATATGTGTCCTTGGGTGCATGCTTAGGTCCCATGCAAGAAATGGGAATAAATTTCAAACAGCAGGGCACCGTTGATTGCCGGCAAAACATTGAGATGCCTAGTTTTTAAATTGTAGTAAATCCAAAACTCATCTGAAATTCATGAAACTTGGCATGCTATCATGGAAGGGCACCCGACATGATGTGGTATTTTTCGTGTCCATTTTGAGAGAAGGCACATTCGAATAATGACAGCCAACAAAGGCATTTTGAAAAAAAATAGCTGCCACTTTAATATCTCAAACGTTTGTATAATTCAAACCGTGTGCATTCGGTTAACCATTCACGTGACGCCATGTGTCTTGGTTTTATTGGCTATAGGAGGTGTCGTGTGGACAGCTCCTTGACTGAACGGGAGGCGTGCGAGCGCAGTCCAGTGCGCAGGCTCACAGGGAAGCGTACAAGCTGTTCAACGCAGGATCTGTGCATCTCTTCAACACAAACGGTTCAGATTACGGTATGCAAATTAAAGCCAGACTTCGGCGCTAAGCCAAGAGACACTGCGATTTGTCAAAATATGCAGCTAAAAATCAATATCACTATCTAATTTTTGCAACTAAATTCAGTAATTAAGCATAGATTTCATTCAAACTAGAGATTAAGCAGTCGTTCTCACCGGGAAGCGAGACAGCCTTGGACCGCCACCCACCTCGCTCCCACTGGTCTATATTAATGGCGCCGCCGAGCGGCTACACACCCCATCCTCACCACACACACAATTCCTCTCTCTCCGCCCGCATCCTCGACGCCGCTCTGAGTCCTCAAAGCCGTCAGTGTACGAGGATGCCGCCGAAGCGCCCCATCGGAGGGAGTGGCGACGCTGGGGCTGCTGAAGCACCGGAGCACGACGTGAATATGGAGACAGAGGTTCTCGTCCCCGCTGACGAAGTGGAGAACGAGGCTGCCAACAAGCAGAGGCGGGTCGAGAAAGAACCGCAAGCGACTCCAGCAGGCCTAGACTTCATCAACAACCTCCCCGATGATATGTTGATAGTCATCATATCCCTCCTCCCAATCAGAAATCAGGCGAGGACAGCCGTCGTTTCCCGGCGGTGGCGCACCCTATGGCTCCGCACCCCTGTCGACCTCCTCCACGCCCACAAGCTCTGCCATGGCTATCGCCAAAGCTTGGATGTGTTCTCCCAGGTCCTGGCAGTCACCATGGCCCAATGAAAGGCCTTATCATGGGCAAGTTCCGTTCCAATGGCAAGAAGCAAGCCAAGCTTGAACGAGTGGTTCCGATCCCGCGCCGTAGATCAGCTCGAGAAGCTAAGTGATAATGACGGGCATATGAGCTTGCTCCCAACAGCCGCGCTCCGCTTCGCGCCCATGTTGTGCCTCGCCAAGTTCATGAACTGCCATCCCCCCCTAATGACGCGCCTGCTCTTTTTCTACCACGAATGAAGCACCTTGAGCTCGTCGACGTCCGCATCCCAAAGGATGACATGGAGTGCCTGCTCCGCAGCTGTACTGCACTCGAGTTCCTTCGTCTTCAGGCGATGAATTGGTCGAGTACCTTGCACATCACCTCCAGGACTCTCCGCACTATTTATGTGTGTTGCTGGTGCTGCAACGAGAGATCACAAAAGGTGGACCACAATATGGTCATCCAGGACACACCTTCACTTGAGAAATTACTTGTAGTTGATCAACAAGGTCCAACAAGAATCAATGTCATTTATGTGCCAAAATTGAAAGTGGTGGGCTACTCGTCTGTCAAATACTACAACTTTCAGGTACAATAGTCGCCATATATACCTCTCCTTCTTGATATCAACGTTATTTCTAGTTTTGAAGATGTATGTTCGTCTGTCATCCAGCGAAGCTTCACCAAGACTCTGGGCACAATGAAGGTCTTGGCACTAGAATCTGTCGTCCCCAACCTGGACCAAGTTTTCAGTTGCCTGAGATGCTTTCTGTGCCTGAAGAAGCTGTATATCAAGGTGATGTTCCTTTCCTGATAAATGTTAACCATAAGGGAGTTCAATTTTTTGGGCCTTTTCCCAACTTTACAATGACTATGTACTATGATTTCTGAAGGAATTTTGGAGGATTTTAGGACATACACCCCCACCCCATATTGGTTGCTTCATTCATATGGTTACAATTGTCCATAAGCATTTCTCCTTTGGATTCATCTGTACTAGTTTTCTTAGGGAATTTTTCATCCAATCCAACCTCTTGTGAAGAAGGCTACATGTTTCAAGATTGTAATCAAATTAATGCCCATGTGAATCATGACAAATCGAAGATGGCACGTGGTGCATTTTACAAATCCTTCAAACCAAATGGGCGTGTAGCAGTGTTCAAAACTGCATGTAGGCACTAACACGTTGTCTTCTTTTGCAGTGCATATTAGGCCCGGTGGAAGATGTTGATAACGACAATCACATCGAATGCCTGGATCTGCATCTCTCAAATATTACTTTGAACTCCTACCGAGGGACCCCACCGGAGATTACACTCGCCATGTTCTTTCTTGCCAGAGCAAAGGTGCTAAGGGTACTGAGGTTGAACATGCATTTAATTAGGAAAGATCAATGGTATGATTATCATAGGTGGCTGGTACTACAGAATGGAAGTGCCTCCAAAAAGGCCAAACTTCGTATTGGAAGAGCATATGGCAAAGCAATTGGAAGTTATTGTGTCAAACCCATACATGACTTGTCAGCGGCTGATCCCTTTTCAGAAATGACGCAGCTTGCAATGTTTGAATTTGGGCGTTGTAATCTTTGAACATAAACCTTGCAATATTTATGGTATTTGTTATATTGAACCATTTCTGTTCTCTTGTTCTATGCGCCGTTTGCAACGATGATTAGGGGTTTTGTTTGACAGTATTACGAAAGCACATCTAGATGTGCTCTAAGTAATGCACAACTAGGTCCTATATATGCCATTGATGTTACGCGAAGATTCGTGCAGATATTTTTCTTTGTCTTTTTTCTTTTCCTTTCTAGTTTGATTATTACTGGCTTTATCAATAAGAAGAGCTCAATGTATTGCTTGCCAACTGTCCTACTCTGTTCGTGCCGGTACCGGTGCATAATCCCAAAACCCGTTCCTTGTTTTTGTCCTGAAAAAGGAAACCAGTCAAATAGCCAATAGGAGTCATGCACAACCCCGGGAATTTGGAGCGACTCGGTACAAATAATTGCGGTTGATTATATCAGCGGTTAGATAATACGTCAACCCCCGCTTCAATTGGCAGGTCCTCTTCTCTACATACCCCGCTTAAGTGTCCACCATCTTCATCGTCCCCGGTAGGCCGCGCTACACACTGGCACACACTCTGCAGCCATGTCGAGCGATAGCGAGGACGACAGTTCGGCCAGCAGTCTGGCGCCCGATGATAGGTCAACATCGGAATCATCCCGCTCGTCTTCCGTGAGTCCAGCGTCGAGCCCAGACCTCAATTTTATCCGGTTCATGGAAAGGACGCCGCTACCGGAGTCGTCAGACGACAACCAGATGGACGAGGAGCCATCGGAGGACGAAGAAGAGGACGACGATGATGATGAGGAGGAATGGTCAAACGAGGAGGAGGACGACGACGACAGCAACGACGATGACGATGGCGGCGGCGATGAAAAGCCAACGGTCAGCGGCAAGAAGCGTCCTAGCCAAGACGATGTCGCGGGGCCATCCAACAAGAACAACAAGAAGAAGAAGGACTAAATTAAGTAGACTGTATATATCTCTGTTTATCCTGTCATTCTCATCGCAGACAGTTAGTAATATGTATCTGACAGAGATCTTCTACATTATCGCCAACAGGTTGGTTTGTTGAATTGTGTGCCCTGACGAGCACACAATTCACAAAAAGAGACCGTATGGGCTGTCTATAATGATCGCACACAATTCTGATTACCGACCTGTTTGCCAGGTATCACACACATCTTGTTACGCCGAATCGTTTGTGTTCACCTCACTCATTGCAAACGGTTCATCGGAGTGAATTGTATGCCGTAAATCGCGCACTCCTTGATCTGGTTGCCCGTTTCTGTTGTTCTGTCTCATCGCAAACAGTTCGTACAGATCAACCGTATGCCCCTCATCGCACACGCAACTATAATCTGAACTGTGTTTGATGTATCATTCATCGCAAACGTTTTGCATCATTTCTGACGGTTTTCATACAGCACCGTTTGCGATTATTGCATCGCACTTAGTTTCTCGAAGGGTCTCTGATCGTAGTGTCACGTTAGCAGCATCCTGCAGTAGGGAGTTAATGTACCGTGCCAAAGTGTTTTGGGATTATTTGGTTTTCGGAAGATGACTTACACACCTAGACGGAGGGAGTACAAAGAGAAAAAATGAATTGCAGTTAAAAGAATGGCATTTCTAACAAAAATGTGAAGGTGAACTACATATGTGTGCACGTGACCAGCACATACATTGTCAATGCAAAATTTAATGCAAGAAAAAACTTATGATTAACATGCACAAATTGATGATGTGGTGCTTGCATGCATAGAGTAGAAAAAACAATGTGATTTAAGACTTGCATGCATGACGTGTTCTTGTGCCATAGTTACATGTCTAGGAAAAAAGCTACTAGTGGGTTGTACTAGCTATTTAGGAATAGAAGATGTATACATGGAAGTTGTAGGGAAAGAGATGACATGTATCTCAATTCCCATGAGTAGGGATTGGAAAAGAGATGTCATTTGGTTCACATCATAGTAACTTCTCTATTGAATCTAGAGATGACATGTATCTCAATTCCTATGAGGAGGGATTAGAAAAGAGGTGTCATTTGGTTCACATCATAGGAACTTTTCTATTGAATATACGCTAATGTTTATTTTCCTTTGAAATTATGGGAGTATAGGAATCCATTCATATGAACCAAGTGGCTCTAAAGCTATAAAAATGATATCATGTTTATTTCCTTTGAAATGAGGAGTATATGAATCTATTCCTATCGAAAGCCAGGGCCATCTCCCCCTCCGCCGCCGCGGCCCGAAGGCGGGAGGTGGCCGTCATGGCCACCACCCCACTGCCAGCCACCGTGGCCATCACCCGCTCCGCCACCACGGCCCGAAGGTGGGAGGTGGTGGTCGTGGCCGCCACCCCATTGTCGGCCGCCGCGGCCGCCAGCCCACCATCGACCGCCGGGATCATCACCCGCTCTGCCACTGCCGCCCAAAGGAGGGAGGCGGAGGTGGAGGCCTGCACGTGCATCAGCGACCTTGCGCGCTACATTGAGTTCCTGCGGGAGGAGGAGCGCCTCATCGAGCACACAAAGAGCCTTACAACAGCCGTTTCCGCAGCACACGCCGACGCAGAGCGTGAGGAATCAGGCATCGTCTGGAGAGGCAGTGGGCGTTTGAGCTGGCGAGCGTCGCTGAACGTGCAGCAGCAGCAAGCACCGTATTGCATTTGTCCAGCTCGTCGGTAGGCTCCTCATCCTCCTCTACGTCTTACTGAGTGCGCTCGACAGAGGAGAGGCTGCCGGAAGTAGGACAAAGCCCCTCCCTAGTAGTAGTATTTAGGGGCTATTTTGTCAGTTCATCTGACTATAGATGTGTGGTGGAACTGTACAACGTACTTAAAATTAGCTAGTATATATAGTTGAACTAGCTATTTTAGTACGGGTTGGCAACAATTGGGGAAAAGTTTGGTCGGTTCAGCTGTCGAGTTGAACTGTTTGTATAAATTAAGAACGACTTCTTTATCTATGAATGAAATCAATGCTTAATTACTGAATTTTAGATGCAAAAATTAGATAGTGCTAGTGATTTTTAGCTGCATATTTTGACAAATCGCGGTGTTACAAGGATTGACAAATGGCAATGTTACTAGATCAACAAATATCAATCTTTCCAGTTTGACAAATGGCAACATACACAATATGACAGACGCAAATCTTACCAAATTGTTTGTACGTGGTTGCACATGGGTCATCCAAAACAACCGTTTGCGTTGAAGGGATGCACAAATCCTACGCTATGAATTTTCCCTCAACTTAAGGGGAAAGACCATAGCTCTCATTTTGCATATGGGTGTTCTATCTAAAACATTTGCGATCAAGAGCTGCAGAAATCCTGCTCGGCACATTTTCTCTTGGCTTCCTGGGGAAGCTATCGGTTTGCATACGGGTGTTCTAACTAAAATGTTTACGATCAAGAGCTGCACAAATCCTGCTAGGCACATTTTCCCTTGGCACCTGTCCGCACGGCACCTCCTAGCCATTAAAAGAGTGAGGCATGGTGTCACGTGAATGGTTAACAGAACGCACACAATTTATATGCACTGGAGCATGTGCATGTAGTTCAAATTTGAATTATGCACATAAAATGCCTAGACAACCCAGTTAATGTATAAAAATGTCCAAACAAACCCCGAAAAATTCCAAAATTGAACAAAACACTCCTGCTGTTCTATGTTGACACCCCCGGATATCATTCCGTCCCCAAAGGTGGCACGTTCCCTACCGAAACCATCACGCTTGTTGTGAGAAGCTCTGGTTTTTGATACACTTATACCCAAACCTGCGCCAAATGGGACAAATTTTTTCCCACGACATGTTGATGCCGCTCCATGATACCATGCCAAGTTTCATGAATTTCAGATGAGTTTTGGATTTACTAGAATTTAAAAACCAAGTATCTCAATGTTTGAGGCCGAGTGACGGTGGCAGGGTGTTTGAAATTCATTCCCATTTCTTGCATGGGACCTAAGCATGCACCAAGGACACAAATTTGGTTTTTCAACCAGTTTATATGCACTAGAGCATGTGCATGTATTTCAAATTTGAATTATGCACCTGAAATGCCTACAAAACCAAGTTAATGTATAAAAATGTCCAAACGAACCCTGAAAAATTCAAAAATAAACACAACACTCTTGTTGTTCTATGTTGAAACTAGAAATTTGTTGAAAGCAATAAGAGGCAACGGATATCGTTTCGTCCCCAAAGGTGGCACGTTCCCTACCGAAACCCTGTCGCTTGTTGTGAGAAGCTCTGGCTTGTGGGACGCTTATACCCAAACCTGCCCCAAATGGGACAAAAATTTTACCATGGCATGTTGATGCCGCTCCATGATAGCATGCCAAGTTTCATGAATTTTAGATGAGTTTTGGATTTACTAGAATTTAAAAACCAGGTATCTCAATGTTTGCGGCCGAGTGACGGTGGCAGGGTGTTTGAAATAAATTCCCATTTCATGCATGGGACCTAAGTATGCAATCAAGGACACAGATTTGTTTTTTCAACCAGTTTATATGCACTGGAGCATGTGCATGTAGTTCAAATTTGAATTATGCACCTTAATGCCTACATAACCAAGTTAATGTATAATAATGTCCCAACGAACCCCGAAAAATTCAAAAATTAAACACAACACTCCTGTTGTTCTATGTTGACAGTAGAAATTTTTTGAAAGTAATAAGAGGCAACGGATATCGTTTCGTCCCCAAAGGGGGCACGTTCCCTACCGAAACCATCACGCTTGTTGTGAGAAGCTCTGGTTTGTGAGACGCTAATACCCAAACCTACCCCAAATGGGACAAAAAATTTACCGCGGCATGTTGATGCCGTTCCATGATAGCATGCCAAGTTTCATGAATTTCAGACGATTTCTGGATTTACTAGAATTTAAAAACCAGGTGGCTTAATATTTGTGGCCGAGTGACGGTGGCAGGGTGTTTGAAATTCATTCCCATTTCTTGCATGGGACCTAAGCATGCAACGAAGGACACAAATTTGATTTTTCAACTAGTTTATATGCACTGGAGCATGTGCATGTAGTTCAAATTTGAATTATGCACCTTAATGCCTACATAACCAAGTTAATAAATAAAAATGTCCCAACGAACCCCGAAAAAATCAATAATTAAACACAACACTCCTGTTGTTCTATGTTGACACTAGAAATTTTTTGAAAGTAATAAGAGGCAATGAATATCATTTCGTCCCCAAAGGTGGCACGTTCCCTACCGAAACCATCACGCTTGTTGTGAGAAGCTCTAGTTTGTGAGACGCTTATACCCAAACCTGCCCCAAATGGGACAAAAGTTTTACCACGGCATGTTGATGCCACTCCATGATAGCATGCAAAGTTTCATGAATTCCAGATGAGTTTTGGATTTACTAGAATTTAAAAACAAAGTATCTCAATGTTTGCGGCCGAGTGACGGGGGCAGGGTGTTTGAAATTCATTCCCATTTCTTGCATGGGACCTAACCATGCAACCAAGGACACATATTTGAGTTTTCAACCAATTTATATGCATTGGAGCCTGTGCATGTAGTTCAAATTTGAATTATGCACATAAAATGCCTAGAAAACCCAGTTAATCTATAAAATTGTCCAAACGAACCCCGAAAAATCCCAAAATTAAACACAACACTACTGTTGTTCTATGTTGACACTAGAAATTTTTTGGAAGCAATAAGAGGCAACGGATATCGTTTCTTCCCCAAAGGTGGCACGTTCCCTACCAAAACCATCACGCTTGTTGTGAGAAGCTCTGGTTTGGGAGAAGCTTATACACAAACCTGCCCCAAATGGGAAAAAATTTACCTTGGCATTTTGATGCCGCTCCATGATAGCATGCCAAGTTTCATGAATTTCAGACGAGTTTTGGATTTACTAGAATTTAATAACCAAGTATCTCAATGTTTGCGGCCGAGTGACAGTGGCAGGGTGTTTGACATTCATTCCCATTTCTTGCATGGGACCTAAGCATGCAACCAAGGACACATATTTGATTTTTCAACCCGTTTATATGCACTGGAGCATGTGCATGTAGTTCAAATTTGAATTATGCACCTGAAATGCATACAAAACCAAGTTAATGTATAAAAACTTCCAAATGAACCCTGAATAATTCCATTTTTTGACGACACACCTATAGTTGCATATTCACTGCAAATAAAAGTTCTAGCAATTCAAACACCATCCTTTGCAGCTATGACCCCATTAGGTAATTCAAATCAAGACGAAAAATCAAGTACATCGCACACAGTTTATTATCACCAACCGTGTGAGATGCAGCACAAAATATCTTGGAGCACCGTCGAAGTGTCAAGCACACTAGCCCGCTTCTCAAATATTATTTCCTGTTCAATCGTCGCCGGTGAAAGATGGGGACGTGGACCCGCGTCGTGAGGGCAACTTCGGCGGCCCACTCCAGCGAGAGCGCGGTGGCCGCCGCCAGGCACGTGCTAACATGCTTCGTGAGGGCGACCGCAATCTGCGTCCGGGCGGCCAAGGCAGCCCAAACGGCCGCTGTTGCTTCTCAGGCGGCGGCAGCAACATCTGCCTCGGGGATAGCAACTGGCGAGAGCGGCACAGCAGCTGTCCATTCTGCTGCAGCGGCCTTAGCCCTGATGGAGGCCACCCACGACCATGTCGAGGCCGTCCATGCCCAGCTCGTGGCAGTCACCGCACAAATTGAAAGAAGCTTCTCCGACAACGGTGGGCAACCCACGGCCGAAGAGCTGGCAATCGCCGAGAGAGTTTGAAAAGCCGTCCCTTCCTGCGTGGCATACCTTGCCATGACGGAGCCCGCCAAAGCCCACATCGGGCGCGAGCTAGACATGGAGGCGACGGTGGAGATCGACGAGCACCAGTCGTAGTAGTACTCTTTGTTTTGTTTAATTAAGAGCACCGGTCTTTAATTTGTTAGAGTAATGTTTAAGTTAGCTAGATCTATTTAATTCCTGAACTTGCTCGATTAAGAAGTGTGGGTGTGTTGTAGTCTCCTTTGTGTACCCAAATCATGCAATGACGTGGATGACCACTGTAACCATGGAAATTCGAAACAAAATTTTTGACATTCAAACACATCACAGACGGGTTAAGCTATCTGAATCATTTGTGATTTTCACATATCGTACACAGTTCTGAATAAGGGGCCGTGTCTGATGACACTTTGCGTGCCAGTTTTTTCGCTGAAGCGATTCCAAATTTTTGGCTTCAGCGGAAATATCTACCTCCCCGCCCCCTCCCCCTTACCAAAAGCCACATTTCCCCTATTTCCGCCTTCCTTTCCAAGTTAAAACCTTCACTCCATGCTTGCAGCGCCGCCTCCTCACCGGCGACACTCCTTCACGCTGCTCGGCCTCGCCTATCTAGGCAGTTAATCCACACCCGACCCCCATCCTCCTCCTCCTTCCACATCCCACATGCCCCGACCGCCGGCGCGAGCGCGACACCTTCCACCCAAATCACCAACCCCTCCACCAAATAAGCGCCACCCTAAGCCATGGTGCATGCAGTATAGCCAGGATCTCAAGGAGCATTTGGCAGTAGAGAAGCAAATCGCGGCCGCACGCGCGGATGAGGTCGCGATGGCTGCCATTCGTGCCAACCCTAGATCTTGGAGGAGCACCTTGCCATTTCTAGCTACACCAGTTAAGCATGCTCGGTTTACCAGTTGCCTGTGCTGCTCCTGCCTTTCCTGCACAAATTCTAGTGAATTGTGCTATCTAATTTTACCATGCAATCTGTTGCTCTAGTGTATATGTTCTATATGTCATGCAGTGTGGTGCTCACTTATTAATTGTTTTGTTAATTAGTTGCCGTCTTCAGTTAACTGTTTGGTTCAATTCTGCAAATGTGATGTTCAATTCTTCAGGCTGCAAGTTTTTTGTGTCTTCCATGTGAGAAATAAATCGAATTTATCTTTACAAAATACATGAGAAAGGAATACAATTGATATATTTCCAAGTTGTCAAGCATGCTTGGTTTGGTTATACATTGTGCAATGTGGTGCTCAGTTTTTGGTTCATTTGTGTTGTGGTGTTTAGTTAACTGTTTGGTTCAATTCTGCAATGCGATGTTCTATAGTTGTGTGTGCATTCTGTTATTGTATACCATGTGAGGAATAAATTGAATTTGGCTATAGTAAATACATGAGAAACAAGTACAATTGCTATATTTCCAAGTTGTTAAGCATGCTTGGTTTGGTTAACTGTCTGATCTTCTATTAGGAGTATGTTATATTGTGCAATGTGGTGCTCAGTTAATGTTTGGTTCATTTGTTGTGGTGTTTAGTTAACTGCTTGGTTCAATTCTGCAATGCGATGTCCAATTGTCATGGGTAGAATTTTGTATTGTTGTGCATGTGAGGAATAAATCGAATTTGGCTGCACTTAATACATGAGAAACGTATACAAGTGCTATATTTCCTAGTTCTTAATCATGCTTGGTTTGGATAAATGGGTTTTCCATGTGGCTTGAATTAATCTGATGAATCTGCAATGTGCTTATTTTTCATCACCATATTTTACTGATAGCATGCGAACCCTTACTTAACCTGATGACTAACTACCTTATATGTGTTGCAGGGAAACAATGGAAAGCACTGAGGTTTACAATCGAGGTTAGCACATGCATGGTCCGTTGTCTAATAGCACATTATTGTGCAATTGCAGGAACCATTCTAATATTTAGGTTTTTAACAATTTGGTCTTGCACATGTAGGTCCTGCTGTTAGAGGTTTTGGCCCACTGACCGACCCTTTTTGCATATGGGGAAATGAGTTGTCCATGAATATCAGTCAAGTCAAGAAAGTCAGAAAGATTGTTAGGATAAAGAAATTAGCGACAAAAAACAACAAGATCTTTGTCTGCACAATGAGGAAGACATCAGTTCACTACAGGATGGTACTAACTATTATACCTTGCATTTTTTATTCCTTTGCCCCATTTCCAATATAGAGAAGATATTTATGCACATCCTTGTTTTCAGGCCTTTCCAAAGCAGTTCACTGATGATTACCTCTCAAACCACCTGTATGGTCAGGAAGCGAGGAAGGTATTCATACAACACCCGCGGTTCAATATTGAAGTGTTCCTGAAGAGGACGAAGGATGGACGGTCAGTCATCCACGGGCACTGGCCTAAAGTTACAAAGACCTTCAACATCAATGAAGGCTCAATATTCGCCTTCTACTTCAGCAGTTTTCCAGATGAAATACATATGTCTATGTACCGTCTATGATGCTAATTTTGAAAGGTTATAGATGTTGCATTTGAAACTTGGTGCTGGTGTAGTTGTGTAATGGGGTAGCTGAGTGCTGAAGCTATATGATGTTGTACTCTGATGTATTTCAGTTATGAAAATGAAATATATTGTGTGCTTGATATGAAATGTCAATTAGATTAATAAATGGATTATTAATAATCGGATAATTAGCCTGCTAATTGGGTTTTTCTATTGCAAATGGTTATTGAGAAAACACAGTGTGCGATGCATTCAATAACGCACCCAGTTTCTTGGAATAAACCGTGTTAGATTAATGAACAATCACACACAATATCCTCTTGAAAACTGTTTGCGTTAGGCCACCTGGTGCAAATGTTTACCAAATAAAAATTGTGTGTGATTGACATCCCTTGACACACAGTTTCTTCTACGCACCGTGTGTGATGCAATAACGCAAACAATAAAATTGTTAATACCGTGTGCAATGGAAATGCTATCACAAACGATTTAACAGAGAAAATTGTGTGTGATGTACTTGCGAACAGAAACATTTTGCTTGGAGCGACTGTGTGGGATGTGTATACGAACGAAAACGTTTAGCGGTGACTGACTGTGTGGGATGTACTTACGACCGAAAATAATTCGCCTGTATAATTACATTTTGTAGCACTACTATACGTATTTCCGTATTTGAGCGCTCGCCGGTCGCACACGACCTCATTTTGCCTAGCGTGTGTGCCAGGAGGGCTTATCCCCGACGGTTTCTGGGTCATGTGGGAAGGACCCCCCCCCCCCCTATCGCCCACACTCACTAGGCGACAGTTCCAAATGATGTCGTGGAAAGGGGTTAAAAATCGTTTGTATTGCACCGACGCGCACCAGTGATGGGACCTAATCATGCAACCAAGGACACATATTTGAATATTCAACGAATTTATATGAGTTAGAGCATGTGCATGTAGTTCAAATTTGAATTATGCACATAAATTCATTGAAAACTCAATTAATGTATAAAAATATCCAAATTAACCCCGAAAAAATCCAAAAGTTAACACAACACTCCTATTGTTCTATGTTGACACTAGAGAAAAAATTGAAATCAAGAAGAGGCAACGGATATTGTTTCGTCCAGAAAGGTGAAACGTTTCCTACCGTAACCATGAGGCTTGTTGCGAGAAGCTCTGGTTTGTGAGAAGCTTATACCCCAACCTATCCCAAATGGAACAATATTTTTACCACTACATGTTGATGCCGTTCCATGATAGCATGTCAAGTTTCATGAACTTCACACAAGTTTTTGATTTACTAGAATTTTAAAACCATGTATCTCAATCTTAGCGGGCGAGCGACGGTAGCAAAGGTGTTTGACATTCATTCCCATTTCTTGCATGGGACCTAAGGTTGCAACCAAGGATACACATTTGATTTTTCAACCCGTTTATATGCACTGGAGCATGTGCATGTAGTTCAAATTTGAATTATGCATGTGAATGCATAGAAAACTCAGTTAATGTATAAAAATGTCCAAGCGAACCCCGAAAAATTCCAAAAATTGAGACAACACTCCTGTTGTTCTATGTTGACACAAGAAAAATTTTGAAAGTAAGAAGACGCAACAAATATCGTTTTGTCCCCCAAGGTGGCACGTTCTCTACCGGAACCATCAGACTTGTTGTGAGAGAAGCTCTGGTTTGCGAGAAGCTTATACCCAAACCTGCCCCAAATGGCACAATATTTTTACCACGGCATGTCGATGCCATTACATGATATCATGTCAAGTTTCATGAATTTCATACGAGTTTTTGATTTACTAGAATTTTAAAACCATGTATCTCAATGTTAGCGGTCGAGCGATAGTGTCAAGGTGTTTGACATTCATTCTCATTTCTTGCATGGGACCTAAGCTTGCAACCAAGGACAAACATTTGTTTTTGCAAACCGTTTTTATGGACTGGAGTATGTGCCTGTAGTTCAATTTTTCATTATGCACATAAATGCCTAGAAAACTCAGTTAACGTATAAAAATGTCCAAACGATCCCCGAAAAAATCCAAAATTTAACACGACACTCCTGTTGTTCTATGTTGACACGAGGAAAAAAATTGAAAGGAAAAAGAGGCGACGAATATCGTTTTGTCCACAAAGGTGACACGTTTCCCTAACAGAACCATGAGGCTTCTTGTGAGAAACTCAGGTTTGTGAGAATCTTATACCATAACCTGCCCCAAATGGGACAATATTTTTTACCCCAGCATATTGATGCCATTCCATGATAGCATGCCAAGGTTCATGAATTTCAGACGGGTTATGGATTTACTAGAATTACAAAAGCAAGTACCGCAACGTTTGCCGAAGAGCCACGGTGTCGTGGTGTTCGAAATTCATCCCCATTTCTTGCATGGGACATAAGCATAAACACATGGACACATATATGATTTTACAACCTATGTTGGTGCACCGGAGCAAGTGCATGTAGTTTAATTTTGAATTGTGCACCTGAAATGGCTAGAAAACCAATTTAATGTATAAAATGTCCAAACGAACCCTGAATAATTCCAAAAAATTTATGACACACATATAGCTGCATGTTCACTGCAGATAAAAGTTCTAGCAATTCAAACACCCTCCATTGCCGCTGTGACCCCATTATGTAATTCAAATAAAGATGAAAAATCAAGTAGATCCCACACAGTTTATTATCACCAATTGTGTGAGATGCAGTACAAAATATCTTGGAGCACCGTTGGTGTATAGTACGCCTATGGCTTACGCGAGAAGGAGTGTTGGCTACAGTCCACAGCAGGCGTGTCAAGCACACTACCTCGCTCCCCAAATATCATTGCTCAGTTCAATCATCGCCGGTGATAGATGGGGACGTGGACCTGTCATGAGGGCAACTTCGGAGGCCCACTCTAGCAAGAGCGCGGCCACAGCCGCCATGCGCGTGCTAACAAGGTGCATGAGTGCGGACGCAATCTGCGACTGGGCAGCCAAGGCAGCCCAAATGGTCGTTGTTGCTTCTAAGGTAGTGGCAGCAATATCTACCTCGGGGATAGCATCTGGCGAGAGCGGCGCAGCAGCTGTCCGTTTCGCAGCGGCGGCCTTAGCCCTGATGGAGGCCGCCCACGACCATGTCGAGGCCGCCCACACCCAGCTTGTGGCGGTACCGCACAAATTGAACGAAGCTTCTCCGACAATGATCGGCAACCCATGGCCGAAGAGTTGGCAATCGCCGAGAGTGTTCGAGCAGCCGTCCGTTCCTCCGCCGCATACCTCGCCACGACGGAGCCCGTCCAAGCCAAGATCGCGGCTGCCCATGCCCAGCTCGTGGCGGCCTTTTCCAAAGAGATGGCGGACAGGGATGGCGAGATGCTTGCCGAGTATGGTGCGGTGGATGCCATGGAGCCCCTTCCCCAAGAGACCCGGTCGCGAGCTTGACATGGAGGAGGCGGTGGAGATCGACGAGCACCAGCCGTAGTAGTACTCTTTGTTTTGTTTAATTAAGAGCGTCGGTCTTTAATTTGATAGAGTAATGTTCACGTCAGCTAGCTCTGTTTAATTGTTGAATGTGCCCGATTAAGAAGTGTGGGTGTGTTGTAGTCCCTTTGTGTACCCAAATTATGCAATGACGTGGATGACCACTGTAACCAGGGAAATTCAAACCAAAATTTTTGACGTTCAAACTCATCACACATGGGTTAAGCTATCTGAATCGTTTGTGATGTTCACATATCGTACACAGTTTTGAATAAGGGACCGTGTGTGATGACACTTTGCGCGCCAGTTTTTTCGCTGAACCGATTCAAAATTTTCTGCTTCTGCGGAAATATCTACCTCCCTGCCCCCTCTCGCTTACCAAAAGCCACATTTCCCCTGTTTTCGCCTTCCTTTCCAAGTTGAAACCTTCACTCCTTGCTTGCAGCGCCGCCTCCTCACAGGCCACCCTCCTTCACACTGCTCGGCCTCGTCTATCCAGGTAGGTAATCCACACCCGACCCCCATCCTCCTCCTCCTTCCACATCCCACATGCCCCGACCGCCGCCGCGACATCTTCCACCCAAATCACCGACCCCTCAATCAAATAAGCGCCGCCCTAAGCCATGGTGCATGCAATATAGCAAGGAGCTCAAGGAGCATTTGGCAGCGGAGAAGCAAATCGCGGACACACACGCGGATGAGGTCGCGATGGCTGCCATTCGTGCCGACCCCCAGATCTTGGAGGAGCACCTCGCCATCGAGGCCTGTAACACCCTGGATTTTGCCCTTTTCTTTTTCTGATGATTTTCTTGGATTTCTTGATTTGATTTGATTTTCCGTGGCTATGTGGTTCTGAAACTTGGGAAGATCATGCCTTCCTAAGTTTTATAGTGGCTTGTCATCCTCATCATCAACCCAAGATCATGTCATTTTCATCCTTGACCTAATCCAATATTCTTTTTCTAGAGAATATTCCTTTTCTATTAAAGGAATAACCCTTTAAACCCTAGGTTGAGAAGCAACCTATATTTCTGTCACTCCCAAAATTCCCAAATAATTCTCATAAATTGTTTGGGTCATATCTTCCACAAATATGTCAAAATCCTTCCTTGGCATCATCAAAGATGATTCACAAATATTTATTTTCTGATTCTGCCATAAGTGGGGGTTTGAGAAGGAAGTGTCATTTATCTTTGCTTAATTGATCCCATTTTTTGGACATCTTTTACTGTCCATATAATTGCCTCATGACAAAATTTAACTCAATTTGCCTAGTAAATATTCCTGAGCAAATTTTTAAAGTTCCTGTCCGAGGGAAGTCATCGTGAAGGAAGTACTAGCTAGGCATATCCAAATGAGTTAAAATTTTGCAAGGTCCTTCATATGATGAAATCATGACTCTCCACCAAATCTGAGCTCATGTAACTCATCTATGTGAGCTCAGCTCTAAATCTTAATTTCTGGTCAGATTTTCAGTTTGTGAAGCAACCATATTTTATCTTGCTTCATTTAAGCTGAAAATTTTCCAGGGCATTCTGCTATCCATATAAACTCCATCCACCAAGTTTTGGCTCATTTCATCTGGCCAATTGCCCTATGCAAGTGCTAGTGTGGTTCATCCAAATGGCTAGAAACTTTTTGGGCATCTTCATATCATCAAATCATTGGGCAATGCCCAATTTCAGCTCAATCCAATCAACTATCTGAGTGCATCGTGCAAATCTCTAATTCTGGCCATTATAGTGGTTTCTACAACAAGTGCCATTTATCTTCATCCTAATGAGCTGCAAATTTGCAGAGGTGATCATCTTAGTGTGTGATCACACTATGCCAAAGCCCCGAGTCTATCTCCTTCTTTGTTTGTCTCCCCGCAGCACAAACACCTTGTTGTTCATATGTTTTGGTTCCACCTGCTAATCTCTTCTTTGCCCCTGGACCGATTTATTTCTTTGTTTGGACTAAGGGCAGCAGGGTCTATCTACCAGACATGATTTGGCCGCTCGGAGTGCACCGTGTGCGCCAGTTCACGCGGTGACCACGGGGTGAACCAGCCAAAACTCGTGCTCTCGCACGTTGTCGCCGATGTTCCCGTCGTCTCGACCTCAAACCTTGTCCTGGAGCATCCCCGTGATCGACTGCACCGCCCTGCATCGATGCCCCGTCCTGCATCGCTGTGGTGCGGTCGCCGTAGCCGCGCCCGTGCCACTAAACGCCTCTTTCCACCATTAGTGCACTGCTTGAGCTCGCATGTGAGCTCTCGAAGCCTCCTCCGCGGCCTATATAAGGACCCCCAAGGTGTACCGCGGCTCCCAAGCCTCTCCCCATTCCACATTTGCCCCCGGAGTCACCTAATCTCGCCGGAGTTCGTCGTTCGTTTTTGGTGTTCGCCCGAGTCCGAGCTAGTCCGGTCGCCCTAGGCCTCCTCTCCTCCTCTAGCCACCTCCACCGCACTCCCCACTCCTCCGTGGTTCGCCCCACCCCCTCGCCCCTCGCCGGAGACAGCCGTAGCATCGAGCATCACCACCACCAGCCGCCTCTGCTCCCCACGGTCCTCCTCCGCCCCCACATCCTCCTCTACTCCCCGGAGCCGGCCGACCCCCTGGACAGACACGCTGCGCCGCGCCGCACCCGCCGGTGGCCTCGGCCAGGCGGGAGACGGCCGGAGCCGCCCAGGCCCCTCGCCGGCGTTGCCCCTCCCCTGCTCCTCCTCTATCTCGATCGGGACAGAGGGAGGAGGAAGAAGACGAGGCCTGTGCACCCCCACTTGGCCCCGGGCCCGCGTGGATTTAAGTGGAAACGTATTTTGGTAAGTACGTTTTCTTTTACGAAAGTGTACTCTCGTTCTGCTTCGGGGTGAAATACGTTTTCTTTGCTCTAAAAGCATATTCTCATCTACTACGAGTCTAAATGTGTTTTCCTTTTCAGAAAACATATTTAGCCTGAAGGCGCTTTCAGTTTTTCCTCCAGGGGCCTGTTTGCTGAAAAACAATCACCGATAGGTCCCTGATCTTCTACACCTTATAACTCTGCAACCGTAACTCCGATTGAGGTGAAACCAACGCTCATTTCTTCGTCTCGTCGAGCTCTTGCCGTTGGGAACATTTTCATTAGGTGTTACCACAGTGAAAATGACCATTTCCCTTGTTTATAATCAGACCCCTCCGAGAGAAAACCGTCCGGCGTTTCGTTCCGCGGCTTCACCGCACTTCTTCCCAAAGTCTCCGTCACCCCCAAGCAAGCCACAACAGCCACTTGCATGATAGCCATGTAGTAGCCATGGTTTCTACTTGAATATTTAATAAAAGTTTGCCTGTTATCTGTCTGCTTGTTTGCTACTACTGTCGTTGTTTCGGTTATGCTCGTGGTTTCATGTTCACCTTCATGCTATGTTCCGATGCATCTTGTTATCTTGTGCTACTTGCTAGTATCATGTTCACATGTCATGCTTGGTAGTAGTACATGCTGGTAGTAATGGTGTTCAGTCTGATGCATGTTTACCGTCTATTATCAAGTCCCATTGCTATGCATGTTACTTTTCATCTAGTTGGTCACATGCTTACTTGGTAGTGTTCTTGCTATGGTATTCCATGGTATTTATTCATGATGCCAGCAGTCATGCTATGCTCCTGTGTAGTGTTATGATCATGCTCGTTAGTATGCTATGCTCATTTGGTTAAATGCTTCATTATGTTGCACCTCCATGCTTATGTTGGTATCATGTTCATGCATTGTAGTTGCATCATGTTTTTGTATTACGGCTTAGCTTATTGCATTCAAGTTTAATCAGATAAAAATGAACTTGAACAACTGTTGGCTGAGTCATGGTGCCACTGAATCGAGCTACCCAGTGCAACCACACTTGCCTTTATGGGAAGGACCTAACTGGGTCTATTGTCATGCCTCTCACCGATGCCTCCAACGAGGGAAGGTTATGGGCGCGCGCTACCCTCATCAGGTAGGCGGACATAAACCTTGTGTGCCTGTTGTTGTTGTTATGGTACCTTGTCCCCATTTGGGACCGTTTATGTTTTGCCACGACGGTGGCCGTTGATTCCTTTGGTAGGCACGGGGCCACCCACGACTTAGCCCAAAGGGGAGTTGGTCGGAGTGGCCGGGAGAGAGTCATGGGCAGTAGATCGGTTTTGCCGGAATGTCATTGGTCCACCTGAATGGGAGCGTGAGGCCATGGGTTCCGTGGTGTGGGTATAGTGTGCTAACCTCTACAGAGTGTGTGTTTAAATCTATCGACCCGTGGATAAGGGCCCACTTTGTAGTCGGTCACACTATGAGCCAACAACAATAATAACCTGATTAATAACAATCCAACCCCGGTTCGATGATGAGAAAGAGATAGGTTGTGATCGAGAGAGGATCACAAAGGTATCATGGATACCGAAGTTGGTTGCTATTTATGTGATCTCAAGATGATCACGATCGTATCGTGAATACCGATGTTGGTAAGTGTATGTATGAGATGGTTATGAGGTAACCGCCGAATAAGAGTAAGTTGGTGCATGATATGGTTTACCTGTTGCATGTAGTATCATCATGCTCATATGCTCATGCCATGCTAATGTTATTCTAGCTGGATCATGTTCAGTTGTGCATGCCATGTATCATGTTCATGATTGCTTTAACCTGCTAATGCCATGTTGTTGTTTGTCTTGACTGCTTTTGGTTATTGTGAGCTTGCAAGCACATTCAATGTACTGACCCAACGTGTCATGCCAGTTTGCAGGTCGTGCCTGGTTGCTTGCTAGTTTGGTATGGTTCCTATGTTCGCGAGCTAGGATAAACGTTCCAGCCAGAGTCCCTGCGGATTGGAGTCCATCATCAGCGTTCGTTATTCCGCTACCAGTAGAGGTTTCGCTGCCTCAAGTTGTTACGCTGCTTGCATAGAGCAACTATGGTTGGTGTAGCATCGTTGTGCCAGTGTTATTCATTGTAATCCGGAGACCTTGTATTCCTATTCGTGTTGTAATAGAGAGCTGGTTTGTTCTAGGCTAAGTTGTGTTGTATTCCAGAAGACTTCACCTCAATCTCTGGGATGGAATACGGGCGTTCCGGTTTCTCTGAGCCGGCGTGCCACAACACTTGTTATCAGAGCAGGTCTGGCTGTAGAGCGTCCTAGTCCGCCGGAACGTTAGAAAATGGTAGTATAGGCTCTGGTTGTTGCCCTTGCTTGCTGCTTTTGGTTGTTGCATTTGTTTGCTGCATATAGTCTTATTTGGTTATCCCTAATCCCTGTTTCATGCGTAGATGGCGGTCAGCTTCCACGAGTTCAATGCCCTCCCCAGAGCTCCCGGTGCTGTTCCAATTGCGTTCAATCTCACTCCTGCACCTCTCAGCTTTGCCACCCTCCTTGGCGACATGTGACGTAACATTTATCCTCGCGGAGATCCACCTCATTATCAAGTATTCCAGTTTTCTGCCGGAGGAAGAATACTGGAGTATGTTGCTCATGTTCATCTGCCAGCCCCGATTCCTGTTGGTAAGCGCACCTACAATTTCCATGGAGGTTATGGCGCTACTCCCGAGCGTGCCGTTCAGCTTGCCGCAACGGTAGGAATCATCGGTCTTCGTCATCGAGAGAGCATGGTGCAAGAGAGCCGTGCTTATCAGTATTATCCCACCATCGTCGAGAATCCTAAGCGGATCAAGTTCCCGCCTATCAACCCCCAAGAAGACCCGGCTATCTTCGCCATGTCCCGTTACATGATGGCCGGGTGCCTTCTTATTTCCGAATTAGTCCGTGACGCCATTCGAGCCAGGAGATTGCTTGGTGCCACCCTACCTCAATCTCCGCCATCTTCTGCAACCCCTCCGCCTCGTCCATCCGGAGTTTCAGAGTCAGCAGTTCCACTCGCTACTCCCTTTTCTTATTCATCATCTCCCGAGCGTTTGCTCAAGCGTAGGGTGTAGTCCTTCGCGTAGTGCATGTGCACCTAATGTAGTATCATGCTTGTGTGTGCTTGTGTGGAGTAGTTTTGTAGCTTGTTTGTTGTGCGCTTTATTGCAATCAATCATTTTCTCGTGCTTCTTTGTTTTGAATCTTCGATGTTACCCCCTTATGGAAATTGCTCATCAACCGACATCGGATCAGAAGAATTCGTGAGAAGTACAGATATACACCAAGGAACTCAGTTAAAAGCAATGTGATTTTTCAGCTGACAGCATTGTATTGCAGACATCCGTCTGGATACAAAATATATTCTGCTGGATACAAAATATATTCTGCGCAGACTTTCAGTAACAAGTACCCGGCAGAGATACACCTTTATTGCATCAATAATTAGACAAGCAGGAGAACAAAATTGGATCCAAGTCCAACATGCATTTCAAGTCAAAGGTATGGTACGTACACAATGATTGATTCTGCCATAAGTCAAATTTGAAGAATGCGACACCCAGAAGTCAGTCCAAATATGCAATGAATTCAGAAAGGACAGTCAGACAATCCTTGTCGTACAAGAAATCAGCTGCCGGAATGGCAAGAATATATATATGATATTTTGTTCACAAAGGAAATCAGTCCAGTCCTTCTCCACAATTTATCAGCGAAGCGTACAAGACAAGATTCCCGGTCTGCATCAGTAGGGTATGAATGGATTCCCGTGCAAGATATACAGTCTTCTAAATAAGATACTGCAAGAAGCTTCTGGCATAAGGTACTGAGACTTCCCTAGCAAGTCTTGAAGGGGGGAAGCTTATGAGGTACGGTATCCAGCCTTCCTCGGTAAGCTATCAGCCGAAAGCTTCGAGCACAAGCCATCCAGTCTTCCTCAGCATGATACCCCAGTGGCTTCCAAATGCAAGCTGCCCAATCTTCTTCAGTACGGCACTGGTACAAGATATTAAACAATGAATTTCATCATATGGCAGTACATTCCAAGCGTCAGATCAGCAACAGTTGGGTCAGAAACAAGAATCAGTCAGAACAAAGGTATGCCTCAAGAATCAGATAGTTCTTCATACAATGAGTATGCTGCCAAGTTCATGCATGTCCTTCACACAAGGAAGAATTCATAGTACACAACCGACAACCTCACTGGATATGCAAGTGAAGGAAAACCAGTGGGTGATGCAAGAATCGACAAGCCTTGAAGAAAGACAACATTGAAGACAACTATCTTGGCAGTGGATATCAAGATCAGTCCCGCACACCCGACAAGGTGATGTTATTAATTTTGTCACTGTCAAGCATAGTCGGCAACAGTAATGAGATCCGTACAATCACACGTGAACCGGATAAATGTTCCGAGACTCGAGACCGAAGTAGGAATTACAAGAAATTGCACATGACAGTACTCAGGGCCACAAAAAATCAAGGATATTGTAACACCCCAATTTTCAATTTGGATTATATACATATGTCATCATATGCATATCATATTTTACTTGCATTTTTGGTTGTGATCCTAGAAATCTCAAGCAACTCAAGGACCCACGGAGAGAGTTGGGGATTTCATTTATTTTCATATTTGAATTTTTCTCAAATTTGAAGAAGAGGATCAAATTGATTTTAATAACTTTTCTCTCCGAAATATTTCCAAATATAAAAAATAAATGAGAGGAGATAAAATGACTTCTCCAAAATAAAACAAATGTTGGAGGGAAAATGTTAAAATCAAATAAATATTTTATTTGGATTTTATTGCTATTTTATTTGAATTAGAAAAGAATGTGCATTTTTGGGCAGAAAAATGTTCACTTTGTTCTAAATATTTTATTTAGACGGTGGAAATTGTTTTTGGCATTCTTAGAATTTTTTTATATTTTATTAGGATTTTCCTTCAGCAGAATTTATTAAAAACAACTCTTCGCTGCCCGACTCGGCCAAAGGCCCAGCCGAGCAGGGTCGCGCCCGCGCCGTTGCCGCCTCCCTGCGCAGGAGAGTCCCCGTCGCCGCCGCGTCCGAATCCGGCCGGGGCACGCCTCCCGAGGCCAACCCCAACCCGGCGCTCCCTCGCCCAAGTCACACCCCCGGCCCCTTTAAATAGCCGCGCTGCCCCGCCGCCCTCCCCACTCCGAGCCGCCGCTGCCGCTGCCGTCCGCCGCCCACAGCCGCCGCGCCGCCGCTGTCGCTCGCCGCTGCCGCTACTGCTGCACGCCGCCGCCGCTCGCCGCACCGCCCGCCGCCGTCGCCGATCGGATCCGCCGCCGACCGGTTTTGTTTCGGTTTTCGTTGGTTTATTTTGGTAAACCTTAGATCTAGTTCGTTCTTTTAATAGATCGGTTTTTCTACGGTTAGATCTATTCTGCGAACGTTCGTTCGTTTAGTTCTTATAACAAACGAATTCGTTCATTTGCCTCTGTTAGCGGACGTTCGTCCGATAGATTTTTCTTTTTATTTTATTTTCGGCCAGGGACCTATCCGTGATTATTTTTATCGCAGATTAGCCCCTGATCTTCCGACGTACGTAACTTTTTAACCGTTCGTCCAAATCCAGTGGAACCAACGCCAAAATCTTCGTCTCGAACCCCTCTATCCAGCTAAGTAACTTGAAAATGGTTTTGACACTTTAAAATTTGGTTTCAAGCCTATTTGAGTTGGATCTTCTTTTGATCGTAGTTTGAGTTTCGTAACTCCGTTTCGATTGATTTTTTTTGCAAATGGAAGCTCTTCAGTTGAACTTTCAATTTGGATCTGTTCTCTTGAGTTTTACTCTTGCATCTATGGTTGAGTGCTTATGTATGCTATTGTTTGTTTGCGATAGAATTTCTAGAGTTTGAAGCGTGCTACTACGAGTCACTAGGTTTGCAAATCGTCAGCAAGGCAAGTAACACTTTGATCATATATCCCTTATTACCCAGTTTTTATGCATTAGATTTAATCCTCAAACATTGCATGAGTAGGACTTGATAACATGTGGGTATTGGGAAGTAGTTGATGAGGTAGAACCTATTGTCCTTTATTTCAAACCTTGGGAGTTACTTCTACATTATGCTTATATCGCTATGCTACGCTCGTAGACGTGGATTGGTGCGAGTGATTCACGACAAATGAGAGGTTTATAAATAACTTAAGTGTTTATTTAAGGTGGCTACTTTAATACACATCTAGGTGGATTATTTGTGGGCACCTGGGAATCCAGTGTTGTCCAAGGAGATCCCGTGGGATCCGTGTGATCATCCTATGGTTCGCCACCCAGGCTCAAAGGGATCATAAGATTATTCATGCTAGAAACTTCTGTGTGCAGCCACAAGCCATTATGGGCTCTGGCATAGTTGAGTAAGTTGTGGGAAACCTTTCCATGATGGGCTAGCAGATGTAGGGGATTGTAGGTGTACCGGCCTATCTATCGGTTAAGGGGACCTCTTCGGAAAGACTGTGTCTCGGTCAACCGTTTCTCAAACATCATGCAGTGTGAGAAATACAATGGAGGCGATCGAGTCTTGTGGGGAAAAGTGCGCAAACCTCTACAGAGTGTACAAACTAATCATGGTTAGCCGTGTCCTCGGTTATGGACATCTTGAGTATCTGGTACTTGAATTATTGTTTTGATCTCAACACTTTACTTAAATAATTTGATTGGGTTAATGATTATTATTTTGGGATTGAGATGGGGTTTCCATTCTGAATGTTTAACAACCACCATGATAGTTAAACAAAAGATATTCCTTTGTTGTAGGAAAGAATTAGCTTTATGCAAATGAAACCATAGAGCCTCCACCAGCCAAATATGCATATAGTTGTATGTGTTAATTGTTCATTATTCTACGGTGTTATTTTGCCAGCATATTCCATGTGCTGACCCGTTTCGGGCTGCAACGTATTATGTTGCAGACTTTTCAGACGATGAGTAAGGTGCGCTAGGTCGTTGTCGTGCACTCAGCTATGTCGTTGGAGTTGATGGACTCATTTACCTTCGAAGCTTCCGCGGTTATCTTATTTTAGATGGCCTTCAGCCATATTATTGTAATAAGTACTCTCTCTGAGACATTCAATGTTATTAAGTGTGTGATTAAAACTCTATTATAAATCCTCGAGTACTGTGTGTGACAGCATTACCGATCCAGGGATGACACTTATGCACAGAGATTTGACCATCTGAGGTCAGATTGCTACAAGATGGTATCAATGCACACGCTGACTGTAAGACAGGACCACTAGGATAAACCATAGGTTACTCTTCTCTTCTCATTTCTGACTCCTCTCTATTTCAGTTCTATAGATGGCGGACCAGAGGAACAAGTTCACTCAACCAGATGATGACACTCCATTTGGACGACACCTGAAGGAAGCCACTAGGTACCTGAACATCAGAATACCAAGCTTCACCGAGACTTACACCGCCACTCCACCCAAAGAAGAGCGATGGACAGTTCGAGCATATATTCCAGGAAGGACATTCACGCCAGTTACTGAACCCATAGAGTTTTCTTTCGATGCCCCAACCTAGAGTCTAGGGAAGAGCATGGCAGCTCACATCGCCATGGGACGCATCGGCGAGATATACCACCAGGATCTTAAGGACACCATCTACCAGCTTTGTGGACGCCGAGATGAGCAATGGGAGATGATCAGCACCAGGAGGGACAGGTCCATTGCAGCCTTCATCCAGGAGCTAAACCAGCACATTCGTCGCCAGGAGAACCAAATGTGCGCCAGCATGCTAGACCTGAAGAAAGTGATGATCAAGAACACGGAGCTTGAAGAGGAACTCAAGTCTACACGCGACGGATACGAGGAGGAAATCGCAATACTACTAGAAAAGAATGATGACCTGACAAGGAAGCTAGGAGTATTCATGGGAGACCCCGCGCCGGGTGGAGATGACAACCAGCCCGAGGATTACATCATCATCGACGACACCGACTTCGATCCTGACAGTAGTGATGATGATTACGATGACGAAGCTGGAGCGGATATCATGGAGTCTTCCACCGATCAAAATTTCTGGATGACCACCATATTATCAGTAGTATTCCCCCATGTATATAGTATTAGTCCTAGTATTTTTGTAACGGTAGTTAGATCGCTTGTATGCCCTTACTTTGAATTGAGTGGTGTGATATGACTGTGTTTGCCTCATGTGCATATGGGTAGTGATTTCTCTTTAGACCTCAATCTATTCTAATCTCTCCCCTCTAAACCCCATCAGATGCCTCCGAGACGTGACACCGGATTCGTTTTCCCACCGGAGCTCACTCAGTTGATCCAACAGCAGAATCCCTTGATGCAGTTGCTAGTCCAGAACCAACGCAACAACAACATCAACAACCCACCGCCACCACCTCCAGTTGACAACTTAGCCCGTTTTCTGAGATTGAATCCACCGGTGTTTTCCAGTAGCACCGAGCCGATTGTTGCTGATGACTGGCTACGCGGGATTGGAAGGGAGTTGACCACCACAGGTTGCACAGATTTTGAGAAGGTGCGATTTGCCGCACACCAACTGGATGGACCCGCAGCCTCATGGTGGGAAAATTTCACCACCACTTTCCCCATAGCCACTGTCACTTGGGATCAGTTTCAGCAAGCATTCCACACCGCACATGTTTAAGCTGGATCCATGAGCACGAAGAAGCGTGAGTTTCGCAACTTACGCCAGGGAAATCATACTGTGGGGCAGTATGTGGATGAGTTCAGCAAGTTAGCTCGCTATGCCCCAGATGATGTGGCCACAGATGCCGCAAAATGGGAGAAGTTTATGGAAGGACTAAATGATGAGCTTAGTATGCAGTTGATGGTGGCAACATTTGCTAACTACCAGGAGTTGGTAGATAGAGCCCTTATGATTGAAGGAAAAAACAACAGATAGAGAGCCGCAAAAGGAAGTATGGACAGGGGAAATACAATACAGGACCTCAGCAGAAGCCTCGCTTTACCCCGAACTCGGGAGGACATACTCACCATAACCATGGAGGCCACACTCACAATGGAGGAAGTTCGCATAACCATAGTGACCCTAGGAATGGGAATGGGAATGGAGGAAGCAGCAGTCAGAACCGTTCAAACCTAGCAACACCCGCTAAGAAAGATCTGAGTCATGTCACTTGTTACAAGTGCGGGAAGAATGGGCACTACGCAAATGATTGTTCTGAGTTGAAGAATGGCAATGGAAATGGATGCTCTGGAAAGAAGCCCAATCCCTTCACCAAAGGTCAGGTGAACCACATCAATGTGGAGGAAGTTCAACACCAGCCAGACGCGGTTATCGGTAAGTTTTTGGTTAAGTCATTTACCGCTCTTGTTCTTTTTGACACTGGTGCATCGCATTCATACATATCAAAGGGATTTGTGGATAAGTATAAGTTACCCACTAAAGTTCTTAAGACACATATGTTAGTAAGCTCGCTAGGAGCAGAGCATATGGCAAGCAGAGGATGTTTTCAGTTGCCAGTGACCATAGGCCAACATGTTTTCCCATCAGACTTAATAATCTTGGAATCGCAAGGATTGGATGTAATATTGGGTATGGATTGGCTATCGAAGTATGGAGGAAACATTGATTGTGCTAGTAGGTCGATACTACTCACCACCCCGGAAGTAAAGAGGATGAAGTATGTATCCAGGCATGCGCCAAGAAGAACCCAAGTGAATTCCCTCTCGGGAGTTGTTCAAGAAGAAGTGCCTATTGCGAAGGAATACCCGGACGTATTTTCGGAGGAACTACCAGGCATGCCGCCAGATCGAGATATAGAATTTTTGATAGAGTTGTTGCCAGGCACCGGGCCAATTTCAAAGAGACTGTATCGGATGCCCGTAAATGATCTGGAGGAAATTAAGAAGCAGATTAAGGAGTTATTAGAGAAAGGCTACATTCGACCAAGTTCGTCACCTTGGGGGCCCCAGTGCTCCTAGTTGAGAAGAAAGATGGATCTTTGAGAATGGTTGTTGACTACCATGCATTGAATGAAGTGACGATCAAGAACAAGTACCCGCTACCGATGATCAATGATTTGTTTGACCAGTTGCAAGGAGCTAAAGTATTCTCCAAGATCGATCTGCGATCAGGATACCACCAGTTGAAGATCCGAGAACAGGATATACCAAAGACAGCTTTCACCACCCGGTATGGGTTATATGAGTACACGGTTATGTCATTTGGATTGAACAATGCCCCTGCCTATTTCATGAGTATGATGAATAAGGTATTCATGGAGTTCTTGGATAAGTTTGTTGTGGTGTTCATTGATGATATTCTGGTATACTAGAAGAATGAGAAGAGCACAAGGAGCATTTGCGTTTAGTTCTCGAGAAGCTCAGGGAACATCAGCTATATGCCAAATTCAGCAAATGTGAGTTCTGGTTGAAGGAAGTCGTATTTCTTGGACATGTTATATCAGGAGAGGGTATAGCAGTAGATCCTACCACGGTTCAGTCAGTCACAGAGTGGTTGGCACCCACCTCAGTTGGAGAGATCCGCAGTTTTCTCGAACTTGCAGGATATTACACGAGATTCATTGAGAATTTTTCCAAAATTGTGAAGCCCATGACAGAGTTATTGAAGAAGGACACCAGGTTCAAGTGGGCCGAAGAGTGTGAGGCCAGTTTTCAGGAGTTGAAGAAACGGTTGGTTACAGCCCCAGTGCTGATTCTTCCGGATATACGTAAGGATTCCCAAGTGTATTGCGACGCTTCTCGCTTAGGGCTTGCAGGTGTACTTTGCTACCTCTTGAGCACTGCGTTGGTTTTCCCTTGAAGAGGAAAGGGTGATGCAACAAAATAGCGTAAGTATTTCCCTCAGTTTTTGAGAACCAAGGTATCAATCCAGTAGGAGGCTCCACGCAAGTCCCTCGTACCTACACAAACAAAGAAGAACCTCGCAACCAACGCGATAAAGGGGTTGTCAATCCCTTCACTGTAACTTGCGAAAGTGAGATCTGATAGAGATAATAAGATAAGATAAATATTTTTGGTATTTTTATGATATAGATTGGAAAGTAAAGATTACAAATAAAGATAGATCGGAAACTTATATGATAAAAGATAGACCCGGGGGCCATAGGTTTCACTAGTGGCTTTTCTCAAGATAGCATAAGTATTACGGTGGGTGAACAAATTACTGTCGAGCAATTGATAGAAAAGTGCATAGTTATGAGAATATCTAGGCATGATCATGTATATAGGCATCACGTCCGCGACAAGTAGACCGACTCCGGCCTGCATCTACTACTATTACTCCACACATCGACCGCTATCCAGCATGTATCTAGAGTATTAAGTTCATAAGAACAGAGTAACGCATTAAGAAAGATGACATGATGTAGAGGGATAAACTCAAGCAATATGATAAAAACCCCATCATTTTATCCTCGATGGCAACAATACAATACGTGCCTTGCTGCCCCTGCTGTCACTGGGAAAGGACACCGCAAGATTGAACCCAAAGCTAAGCACTTCTCCCATTGCAAGAAAGATCAATCTAGTAGGCCAAACGAAAATGATAATTCGAAGAGACTTGCAAAGATAACCAATCATACATAAAATAATTCATAGGAGATTCAAATATTTCTCATAGATAAACTTGATCATAAACAACAATTCATCGGATCTCGACAAACACACCACAAACAGAGTTACATCGAATAGATCTCCAAGAAGATCGAGGAGAACTTTGTATTGAGATTCAAAGAGAGAGAAGAAGCCATATAGCTAATAACTATGGACCCGAAGGTCTGTGGGAAACTACTCACAACTCATCGGAGAGGCTATGGTGTTGATGTAGAAGCCCTCTGTGGTCAATTCCCCCTCCGGCGGAGCACCGACGAAGGCTCCAAGATGGGATCTCGCGGATACAGAAGGTTGCGGCAGTGGAAATAGGTTTTCGTGGTGCTCCTGGATGTTTGCGGGGTACGTAGATATATATAGGCGAAGGAGGTAGGTCAAGGGAGCCACAAGAGGCCCACGAGGGTGGGGGCACGCCCACCCCCCTAGGGCGCGCCTTGCACCCTCGTGGCTGCCTCGGCTGCTTCTTGACGTCCACTCCAAGTCTCCTGGATTGCGTTTGTTCCAAAAAGATCGCCCCCGAAAGTTTCATTCTGTTTGAACTCCGTTTGATATTCCCTTTCTTCAAAACACTGAAATAGGCAAAAAAATAGCAATTCGGGCTGGGCCTCTGGTTAGTAGGTTAGTCCCAAAAATGATATAAAAGTGTAAAGTAAAGCCCATAAACATCCAAAACAGGTAATATAATAGCATGGAACAATCAAAAATTATAGATACGTTGGAGACGTATCAAGCATCCCCAAGCTTAATTCCTGCTCGTCCTCGAGTAGATAAATGATAAAAACAGAATTTTTGATGTGGAATGCTACCTAGCATATTCTCAATGTAATTTTATTTATTGTGGCATGAATGTTCAGATCCAAATGATTCAAAATAAAAGTTTATATTGACATAAAAATAGTAATAATTCAAGCATACTAACAAAGCAATCATGTCTTCTCAAAATAACATGGCTAAAGAAAGTTTATCCCTACAAAATCATATAGTTTGGCTATGTTTCATTTTCATCACATAAAAATACTCCCATCATGCACAACCCCGGTTTCAGCCAAGCAATTGGTTCATACTTTTTAACGCGCTTCAACCTTTTTCAACTCTCACGCAATACATGAACGTGAGCCATGGATATAGCACTATGGGTGGAATAGAATATGATGATGGAGGTTGTGTGGAGAAGACAAAAAAGGAGAAAGTCTCACATTGACGAGGCTAATCAACGGGCTATGGAGATTCCCATCAATTGATGTCAACATGAGGAGTAGGGATTGCCATGCAACGGATGCACTAGAGCTATAAATGTATGAAAGCTCAAAAAAAGAAACTAAGTGGCTGTGCATCCAACTTGCTTGCTCACGAAGACCTAGGGCATTTTGAGGAAGCCCATCATTGGAATATACAAGCCAAGTTCTATAATGAAAAATTCCCACTAGTATATGAAAGTGACAACATAAGAGACTCTCTATCATGAAGATCATGGTGCTACTTTGAAGCACAAGTGTGGAAAAGGATAGTAACATTGTCCCCTTTTTTGGGCCTTTCTTTTTTTTATTTGGCCTTTCTTTTTCTTGGCCTTTCTTTTTTTGGCCTTTTTTTATAAGGGACAATGCTCTAATAATGATGATCATCACACTTCTATTTATTTACAACTCAAGAATTACAACTCGATACTAGAACAAGATATGACTCTATATGAATGCCTCCGGCGGTGTATCGGGATGGGCAATGAATCAAGAGTGACATGTATGAAAAATTATGCATGGTGGCTTTGCCACAAATACGATGTCAACTACATGATCATGCAAAAGCAATATGACAATTATGGAGCGTGTCATAATAAACGGAATGGTGGAAAGTTGCATGGCAATATATCTCCGAATGGCTATGGAAATGCCATAATAGGTAGGTATGGTGGCTGTTTTGAGGAAGATATAAGGAGGTTTGTGTGTGATAGAGCTTATCATATCACGGGTTCTGGATGCACCGGCGAAGTTTGCACCAACTCTCAAGGTGAGAAAGGGCAATGCACGGTACCGTAGAGGCTAGCAATGATGGAAAGGTAAGAGTGCGTATAATCCATGGACTCACATTAGTCATAAAGAACTCATATACTTATTGCAAAAGTTTTATTAGCCCTCGAAGCAAAGTACTACTACGCATGCTCCTAGGGGGGAGGTTGGTAGGAGTTAACCATCGCGCGCCCCCGACCTCCACACATAGGAAGGCAATCAAAAGAGCACCCCATGCAACAAATTTGTTACACAACTTTTACCATACGTGCATGCTACGGGACTTGCCAACTTCAACACAAGTATTCCTTAATTTCATAATTACCCAACTAGGATGACTCTAACATTACCACCTTTATATCTCAAAACAATTATCAAGCATCAAATTGATCATAGCATCCAATTCACTTCCTATGATAGTTTTTATTATACCCAACTTGGATGCCCATCATTCTAGGACCAATTTTATAACCATAGCAAATACCATGCTGTTCTAAAAGACTCTCAAAATAATATAAGTGAAGCATGAGAGATCAATAATTTCTACAAAATAAAACCACCGCCGTGCTCTAAAAGATATAAGTGAAGCACTAGAGCAAAATTGTCTAGCTCAAAAGATATAAGTGAAGCACATAGAGTATTCTAATAAATTCTAAATCATGTGTGTCTCTCCCAAAAGGTGTGTACAGCAAGGATGATTGTGGTAAACTAAAAATCAAATACTCATATCATACAAGACGCTCCAAGCAAAACACATATCATGTGGCGAATAAAAATATAGCTCCAAGTAAAGTTACCGATAGACGAAGACGAAAGAGGGGATGCCTTCCGGGGCATCCCCAAGCTTAGTCTTTTGGTTGTCCTTGAATTATCTTGGGGTGCCTTGGGCATCCCCAAGCTTAGGCTCTTGCCACTCCTTATTCCATAGTCCATCAATTCATTACCCAGAACTTGAAAACTTCACAACACAAAACTCAACAAGAAATCTCATGAGCTCTGTTAGTGCAAGAAATAAAAACCACCACTTAAGGTACTGTAATGAACTCATTATTTATTTATATTGGTGTTAAACCTACTGCATTACAACTTCTCTATGGTTCATACCCCCCGATACTAGCCATAGATTCATCAAAATAAGCAAACAACACACGAAAAATAGAATCTGCCAAAAAAAGAACAGTCTGTAGCAATCTGTAACTTTCGAATACTTATGGAACTCCAAAAAATCTAAACCAAATTTTGGACGTGAGGAATTTGTCTATTAATCATCAGCAGAAATAATCAACCTAAAATCACTCTCCAGTAAAAAATGGGAGCTAATCTTGTGAGCGCTAAAGTTTCTGTTTTTTACAGCAAGATCATAAAGACTTCATCCAAGTCTTCCCAAAGGTTCTACTTGGCACAAACACTAATTAAAACATAAAACTACATCTAAACAGAGGCTATATGAATTATTTATTACTAAACAGGAACAAAAATCAAGGAATAAAAATAAAATTGGGTTGCCTCCCAACAAGCGCTATCGTTTAACGCCCCTAGCTAGGCACAAAAGCAAGAATAGAACTAAGTATTGCCATCTTTGGTATTCAATTCATAAGTGGCTCTCATAATAGATTCATAAGGTAATTTGATTTTCTTTATAGGAAATTGTTCCATGCCTTTCCTTAATGGAAATTGGAATCTAATATTTCCTTCCTTCATATCAATAATTGCACCAATCGTTCTAAGGAAAGGTCTAATAAGAATAATAGGACATGAAAGATTACTTTCTATATCAAGAACAATAAAATCTACAGGCACATAATTCCTATTTTAAACAATAAGAACATCATAAATCCTTCCCATAGGTTTCTTAATAGTGGAATCCGCAAGGTGCAAGTTTAAAGAGCAATCATCAAAATCACGGAAACCTAGTACATCACATAAAGTTTTTGGAATCGTGGAAACACTAGCACCCAAATCACACAAAGCATAGCATTCATGATCTTTAATTTTAATTTCATAGTAGGTTCCCACTCATCGTAAATTTTTCTAGGGATAGAAACTTCTAATTCAAGTTTTTCTTCATAAGATTGCATCAAAGCATCAACGATATGTTTAGTAAAAGCTTTATTTTGACTATAAGCATGAGGAGAATTCAACACGGATTGCAAGAAGGAAATACAATCTATTAAAGAACAATTATCATAATTAAATTCCTTGAAATCCAAAATAGTGGGTTCATTGCTATGTAAATTTTTGACCTCTCCAATCCTACTTTTACCAAATTTAGCATCAAGATCTAAAAACTCTGAATCATTGGAACATCGTTTAACTAAATTTGACTCATCTCCAGTCCCATCATTATCAAGATTCATATTGAAAAACAAAGATTTAATAGGGGACACATCAATCACTTTTAGATCTTCATCATTATTATCATGAAAACTAGAAGAACACGCTTTTATAAAGCAATCTTTCTTAGCACGCATTCTAGCAGTTCTTTCTTTGCACTCATCAATGGAAATTCTCATGGCTTTGAGAGACTCATTGGTATTATGCTTAGGTGGAATAGATCTAAATTTCAAAGAATCAACATCAAGAGAAATTCTATCCATGTTCCTAGCCAATTCATCAACTTTAAGCAACTTTTCTTCAAGCAAAGCATTGAAATTCTTTTGAGAGATCATAAATTCTTTAACACTACAATCAGAGGGTATCTTACTAAAATTTCCATAAGAGTTGTTGTAGGAATTACCATAATTATTATAGGAATTACTAGGAAACGGCCTAGGTTTAAAGTTTCCTCTATAAGCATTGTTACCAAAATTATTCCTACCAACAAAATTCACATCCATAGATTCATTATTATTCTCAATCAAATTAGACAAAGGAATATAATTAGGATCAATAGGAGCACTCTTAGTAGCAAAATATTTCATAAGTTCATCCATCTTTTCACTAAAAACATTAATCTCTTCTATCGCATGAACTTTTTTACTAGTAGATCTTTCGGTGTGCCATTGAGAATAATTTAACCATAATATTATCTAGGAGTTTAGTAGATTCTCCTAAAGTTATTTCCATAAAGTGCATCCCGCGGCGGAATCTAAAAGATTTCTAGAAGCAAAATTCAATCTGGCATAAAAAAATTGTATGATCATCCATAAATTCAAACCATGTGTAGGGCAATTGCGAATCATTAATTTCATTCTCTCCCATGATTGTGCGACATGTTCATGATCAAGTTGCTTAAAATTCATAATATCGTTTATAAGATAGATGATCTTAGCGGGAGGAAAATACTTAGAGATAAAAGCATCTCTGCACTTATTCCATGAATCAATACTATTTTTAGGCAAAGACGAAAACCAAGTTTTAGCACGATCTCTAAGTGAAAATGGAAATAACTTCAATTTAACAATATCATTATCCGTGTCTTTCTTCTTTTGCATATCGCACAAATCAACAAAGTTGTTTAGATGAGTAGCGGCATATTCACTAGGAAGGCCAGAGAATTGATCTTACATGACAAGATTCAACAAAGCAGCATTGATTTCACAAGATTCGGCATCATTAAGAGGAGCAATCGGAGCGCTAAGGAAATCATTATTATTGGTATTAGAAAAATCACACAATTTAGTATTATCTTGAGCCATCGTGACAAGCAATCCAACACACAAGCACACAAGAGGCGAGCGAAAAAGAGAGGCGAACAGGAAAGAGAGGGCGAATAAAACGTCAAGGGTGAAGTGGGGGAGAGGAAAACGAGAGGCAAATGGAAAATAATGTAATGCGAGGGAGATGAGTTTGTGATGGGTACTTGGTATGTCTTGACTTGAGCGAAGACCTCCTCAGCAATGGCGCCAGAAATCCTTCTTGCTACCTCTTGAGCACTACGTTGGTTTTCCCTTGAAGAGGAAAGGGTGATGCAGCAAAGTAGCGTAAATATTTCCCTCAGTTTTTGAGAACCAAGGTATCAATCCAGTAGGAGGCTCCACGCAAGTCCCTCGTACCTACACAAAAAAATAAGAACCTCCCAACCAACGCGATAAAGGGTTTGTCAATCCCTTCACGGTAACTTGTGAAAGTAAAGATTGCAAATAAAGATAGATGGGAAACTTATATGGTAAAAGATAGACCCCGGGGCCATAGGTTTCACTAGTGGCTTCTCTCAAGATAGCATAAGTATTACGGTGGGTGAACAAATTACTGTCAAGCAATTGATAGAAAAGTGCATAGTTATGAGAATATCTAGGCATGATCATGTATATAGGCATCACGTCCGCGACAAGTAGACAGACTCCTGCATGCATCTGCTACTATTACTCCACACATCGACCGCTATCCAGCATGCATCTAGAGTATTAAGTTCATAAGAACAGAGTGATGCATTAAGAAAGATGACATCATGTAGAGGGATAAACTCAAGCAATATGATATAAACCCCATCTTTTTATCCTCGATGGCAACAATACAATATGTGCCTTGCTGCCCCTGCTGTCACTGGGAAAGGACACCGCAAGATTGAACCCAAAGCTAAGCACTTCTCCCATTGCAAGAAAGATCAATCTAGTAGGCCAAGCCAAACTGATAATTCGAAGAGACTTGCAAAGATAACCAATCATACATAAAAGAATTCAGAGGAGATTCAAATATTTCTCATAGATAAACTTGATCATAAACCCACAATTCATCGGATCTCGACAAACACACCGCAAAAAGAGTTACATCGAATAGACCTCCAAGAAGATCGAGGAGAACTTTGTATTGAAATTCAAAGAGAGAGAAGAAGCCATCTAGCTAATAATTATGGACCTGAAGGTCTGCGATAAACTACTCACAACTCATCGGAGAGGCTGTGGTGTTGATGTAGAAGCCCTCCATGGTCGATTCCCCCTACAGCGGAGCGCCGGCGAAGGCTCCAAGATGGGATCTCGCGGATATAGAAGGTTGCGGCGGTGGAAATAGGTTTTCGCGGTGCTCCTGGATGTTTTCCGGGTACGTAGATATATATTGGTGAAGGAGGTAGGTCAAGGGAGCCACGAGGGGCCCACGAGGGTGGGGGGCGCGCCCACCCCCCTAGGGTGCGCCTTGCACCCTCGTGGCCACCACAGCTGCTTCTTGATGTCCACTCCAATTCTCCTGGATTGTGTTTGTTCCAAAAAGATCGCTCCCGAAGGTTTCATTCCGTTTGGACTCCGTTTGATATTCCTTTTCTTCGAAACACTGAAATAGGCAAAAAACAGGAATTCGGGCTGGGCCTCCAGTTAGTAGGTTAGTCCCAAAAATGATATAAAAGTGTAAAGTAAAGCCCATAAACATCCAAAACAGGTAATATGCCTCACGACAGCTTCGACCGCATGAAACAATAAAAAATTATAGATACCTAGAATCATACTTATGCAGGACGGAAGAGTTGTTTCATATGCCTCACGACATCTTCGACTGGATGAGTTGAATTATGCCACCCATGATTTGGAGTTAGCAGTCGTAGTGCACGCACTGAAAGACCTGGAGACATTTTCTTATTGGAAACCGTTGTGATGTATACACGGATCATAAGAGTTTGAAGTATATTTTCACGCAAAAGGAGCTGAATCTCAGGCAAAGGAGATGGTTGGAACTTATAAAGGATTATGATATGAAGTTGCACTATCATCCAGGAAAGGCCAATGTCGTAGTAGACGCTTTGAGCCGCAAGAGCTATGTTAACACTCTCGTAACCGGAGGATTACCGCAGGAGCTAGCTGATGAACTCCGGGAACTACAAGTGGAGATAGTACCAAGAGGTTTTGTTGCAGCAATGGAGGTACAGTCCACATTGTTGGGAAAGATTCGAGAAGCCTAGAAGGATGATAAGGAAATTTCTGAGATACAGGAGAGGATGAGCAAAGGAAAATCCGAGGATTTTCGTGAGGATGAGCACGAGACCATATGGTTTGAGGATCGTATATATGTGCCCACTGATCTGGAGATCAGGAAGTTAATATTTCAGGAAGCTCATGATTCACCATACTCGATTCACCCCTGAAACACCAAGATGTATTTGGATTTGAAGGAGCGTTTTTGGTGGACCAGTATGAAGAAGGATATTGCTGAGTATGTAGCCGTATGTGATGTATGTCAGAGAGTGAAGGAAGAACATCAGAAGCCATCAGGATTACTACAACCAATGTCGATACCTGAATGGAAGTGGGACAAGCTTGGCATGGGTTTTATCATCGGATTACCCAGCACCCGATCGGGATATGATTCTATCTGGGTAGTAGTCGATCATTTGACCAAAGTAGCTCACTTTATCCCCGTGAAAACCACCTATACGAGCGCAAAGTTGGCCAAGATATATATGACCAGGATCGTATGTCTGCACGGAGTTTTGAGGACTATCGTATCAGATAGAGGAACACAGTTTACCTCGAAGTTTTGGAAACAGTTGCACGAGACTTTGGGTACTAGGCTAGAGTTTAGTACAGCCTTTCATCCACAGACAGATGGGCAGACCGAGAGAGTCAACCAGATTCTGGAGGACATGTTGAGAGCTTGTGCACTAGACTATGGATCTTAGTTGGGATGACAATTTGCCTTACGCAGAGTTCTCATACAACAATAGTTATCAGGCTAGTTTGAAGATGGCACCTTTTGAAGCTTTGTATGGGAGAAGGTGCAGGACACCGTTGATGTGGGATGAAGTTGGAGACCGTCAGTTGTTTGGGCCAGATTTGATCAAGGAATCTGAGGAGAAGGTTAGGTTGATTCGAGATAGACTGAAGGTAGCTCAGTCCAGGCAGAAGAGTTATGCGGACACCAAACGCAAGGAGGTAGTCTATCAAATCGGAGACAAAACATATCTTCGTGTGTCAGCGCTCCGAGGAGTTAAACGATTTGGAGTTAAGGGAAAGTTAGCCCCGAGATTTGTAGGACCGTATCGAGTTCTGGAATGTATGGGAGAAGTGGCCTACAAATTGGAATTACCCAAAGGATTGTCAGGAGTTCATGATGTGTTTCACGTTTCCCAGTTGAAGAAGTTCCATGCAGAGATGGCCGATATTCCTTCGAGAGATACAGTGCCCCTGGAAGCTTCAATTGGATAATGATCTGACCTATAAGGAGAAACCAGTCAAGATTCTCAAGTTTGCCAATCGAGTTACCCGAAGCAAGGTTATCAAGTTTTACAAAGTTCAGTATAGCCACCATACCGAGGGAGAAGCCACCTGGGAACGAGAAGAAGACCTACGCAAGGACCACCCACACCTATTTTCTAGCCAACCCGAATCTCGAGGGTGAGATTCATCTTAAGGGGGGTAGGTTTGTAACATCCCAATTTTCAATTTGGATGTTATACATAGCTCACCATATGCATATCATATTTTACTTGCATTTTTGGTTGCGATCCTAGAAATCTCAAGCAACTCAAGGACCCACGGAGAGAGTTGGGGATTTCATTTATTTTCATATTTGAATTTTTCTCAAATTTGAAAAAGAGGATCAAATTGATTTTAATAACTTTTCTCTCCGAAATATTTCCAAATATAAAAAAATAAATGAGAGGAGATAAAATGACTTCTCCAAAATAAAAGAAATGTTGGAGGAAAAATGTTAAAATCAAATAAAAAATTTATTTGGATTTTATTGCTATTTTATTTGAATTAGAAAAAATATGCATTTTGAAAAAATTGCATTTTAGGCCAGAAAATGCTCACTTTGTTCTAAATATTTTATTTAGACGGTGAATATTGTTTTTTGGCATTTTTAGAATTTTTTTTATATTTTATTAGGATTTTTTCTTCGGCGGAATTTATTAAAAGAAAAACTCTTCGCCGCCGGACTAGGCCAAAGGCCCAGCCGAGCCGGGCCGCGCCCGCGCCGCCGCCTCCTCCTCGCGCGGGAGAGTCCCCACAGCCGCCGCGTTCGAGTCCGGTCGGGGCACGCCTCCCGAGGCCGACCCCGACCTGGCGCCCCCTCGCCCAAGTCACACACCCCCTGTGACGCCCGGATAATTAAGCTACAGTAAATCTCTGCTAATGACGCCACGTCACCACTGTTACTGTTGATAAACTCGCATTGATTCAAATCCCCGTTAAAATTCAAATTGTAAAATAAAGTCAAATAAATTATTTCTTTAAGCAGTAAACTAAAATGTTCAAAGTGTGACAAATAATCCCTTGATATTTTTCATATTGGAACCAACCTCTCTTGAATTCCCAAAATGCCCCTGGGACTTAATTTTGTTCCAGCAGCAATTAAATTGTCCTTTTCAATTTCTAAAAACGCTTGAACAATTCCATTGGTCCTGAAACTTTTTAGGCAACACCACAATGTTCTGCCGGAATTATTTGCCAAGTTTCACATTCAACGAAAATCATTTGATGCCTTGATTCTATCCAAACAGTACCTATCCTTTTAACAGAAAAGTTTCTATATATAAAAAAGGGAAAGGCCAACCCCCACGTTCCCCCATGGGCCTCGGCCCACCAAGAAGCCCAGCTCCCCCCTAGCTGGCCCAACCCCCGCCCCCACTCCCCAAACCCTAACCCCTCCCGATCCCCACTCCCCCACTCGCTCGCCCTCGCGCCTCTCTCTCCCGTCCCCATCTGGATCGCCAGATCCGCCCCGACGACTGCCCCCTACAGCACCCTAACGCCGGCACCACCGCAACGATCGCCGCCGCCCCAACCACGTCGCCTCCCCCCATTCTCTCCCCGACCCGGACGCCATCCGCCCCTGTTGCGCCCCGCCCTCAACGTTCCCCGCGCCGCCCCGACGCCCGTCACCTCCTCGACCCGACGCGCCACCTCGCCGCTCGCCGGACTGCCTGCCCCGCCTCTCCATCGCCGGACCGCCCCTGCACCTCCCTGAGCTCGCATGCGACCCTACCCGTGAGCGCCGTCTGCCCTCCTCTCTCCCCGTTGCCGGATCCGGCCCGCGCCCGCGCTCACGACGCCCCAGTCTCCCCGCCGCGCTCCCGCCTTCGCCCGCGCACCGGCTACGCCCGGGCTGTGCCCGTGCATGCGCCCCCACCCACTACTATAGCTGCAGCTACTGCTGCTGCCCCCATGCCGCTGGCCCTGCAGCCATTCCTGCTGGCCCCGCCGCTCGCCGGCGCTGGCCGCCCCTCCCCCCGACCTCGCTGGCTGTCGGCGCCCCGTCGCGCCCCGCCTGGTCACGACCTCGCCCCCATGCCCGAGCGGGCTAAGCTTCGTCGGGTCAGCCTCGATGGGCGCCCGCGCCCGATAACCCCCCTGCGCCCGTTAACCGCGTGGCCCTCTGGGCCACTGGCAACCGGGGACCGCAACCCCCCCAGTTTTGTTAAAAAAATGTTAATAAAAATAAATAATTAATTAATTAGTTAAATGGTCAATTAACTTAATTAATTAATCTAATAAACTAGATTAGTTAGTTAAATCAGTAATTAGTTAGCTGAGACAACGACAGGGGGGCCCACCCCCTATTGACCAGTCAAACGTTTACTGGTCAACCGGGACCCCCTGGTCCACCTGTCAGCCACTGGATGCACTTTTGTGTACCCTGTGCTGGGTACACCTAGCATTTACTCTTTATTTTCGAATTAAATTAAAATTGCAGAATATTATTAAAACTTTGAAAAATCATATAAAATAATCCGTAACTCGGATGAAAATGTTTTGTACATGAAAGTTGCTCAGAACGACAAGACAAATCCGAATACGTGGTCCGTTTGCCCGCCACACGACCCTAGCATAGCAAGTGTTGAACTTTTCCCCTCCGGTTCATCTGTCTCACACAGGTCCAGAACCGGGAAAACATTCCTGGTTGAATTGTCCCTTCACCTATATCGCGTAGTACTACGTTAGAACACCCCTAGTACTGATTATTGCTTGTCATGTATCTGTTTGCTCTGTATTTATTGTTTCCTCCCCCTCTACTCTCAGTAGACCCCGAGACCGTTGTTAATGTCCCTGTGATCGACTACGTCGACGACGACCCCTTCTTCCCTTTCAGCGAAGCTTCCAGGCAAGCCCCCCCTTTGATCATCCTGATATCGCCCATTCCGTTCTCTCATGCTTGCATTAGATTTTGCTATTGTTATTGTTTGCTCCTATTCTGATGCATAGCCTTCTTTTGTAACCTGCTCATTGTACCTTACCTGCTTATCCTAAACTGCTTAGTATAGGTTGCTTAGTGATCCATCAGTGACCCCCACATTGTCCTTGTTGCCCCTGCTTCATCTCCGATGACTTGTCAACGGATCGATGACCAGAGCCTGACCCATCACATCCGCCCTAGTGTGAACCTTGAGCGTGGATCCTCTTACGTTCACCTTGCTGATTACATCAAGTGGAATCCTCCGTGGGTGATTCCTCGGGTTTTCCCCTTGATGTTTGGACACGCGGTTACCTTGAGTTTACTTGAGACCTTTGATGAAGTCGGGTCGGCCCTGAGGGCTACCTGCGAGTTGATGTGAAAGTCGGGCGGGCCCGTAGAGCACCCGCGAGTTTTCCATGTGGAACGGCCGGGCAGTCTGGGCCCTTGCCGTAAGTCCACGAGACAGGCCAACGGGTCACATTATCGTGAGTCTCTGCTCGTCTCCGCGAGCCCCCAATGCACTAACAAGTTTGGGTATTTGTTCTGAGTTGGCCTCTGGCCTTTACGCACTAACCACCACGCGAGAATAGTTATGGGCCTCGACATCGTAGTATCAGCCGAAGCTTTGTCAGACGTCCAGTTCAGCATCGTGGGCCTGTCGGGCCAGTGCCATCCAATATGAGGTGGTGCTCGTCCCGGCTCGTCGCACAACGACCAGGAGTGCTGCGGGCGATGGGCCCAAGACCCCGGAGTGCTTAGGATGTAGACCGGCGGGGACCTCTCTGCTGAAACTAGGTAGGGTTGCGACGTGTTGATCTCCCGAGGCCGGGCATTGACCCCAGAAAGGTGTGTCCGGCCAGAGTGATCGAGCGTGTTGGGTAACGTGGTGCACCCCTGCAGGGAAGATATATATTCGAATACCGTGTCCACGGTAATGGACGTTCAGACTTGTATCCCGATCTTATATAACTAGAAATGGATACTTGAGATATGTGATGGATATGTGGCTCCGAGATTGCTCTCTCGCAGGGAGTCATGGAAGGATCTCTGGGCGTTGATGTTACAACATGCATGTTAAATATTAAAATGCTACTCTTTACTCTCCTACATGCTGCAAGATGCTCGGAGCTGCTTGAAGATGCTAGTCTTCGATAGGCTAGTCCTTCCCCCTCTATTCTGGCATTCTGCAGTTTAGTCTCCGGATACAAACCTTCCATTTGATACCAATGCATACTTAGTATAGATCAGATGCTTGCGAGTACTTTGGATGAGTACTCACGGTTGCTTTGCTACCCCTTTTTCCCCCTTGTTTCTTCTTTCCGGTTGATGCAACCAGATGGTGGATCCCTGGAGTGAGATGCCACCGCCGACAGATACTGCTAGGTGGAGACCGCCGACGACCAGGAGTAGTTAGGAGGTCCGAGGCAGGAGGCCTTGCATCTTCGATCGTGTTGATTTTGTGCTAGCCTTCTTAAGGCACCCTTGTTTAACTTATGTCTATACCAGATATTGTTGCTTCCGCTGACTCTTGTGTATCGAGCTTGTATTCGAGCCCTCGAGGCCCCTGGCTTGTAATATAAAGCATGTATTCTATTATTTGTGTTTAGAGTTGTGTTGTGATATCTTCCCGTGAGTCCCTGATTTTGATCGTACACATTTGCGTGTATGATTAGTGTACGATCGAATCGGGGGCGTCACAAGTTGGTATCAGAGCCGACTGCCTGTAGGATCCCCCTTTCCAACTCCTTGGCCGAAGTTGTGTCTAGTCTTTGAAAAACTGATTTAGAAACATGGTTGTGTGGCTTACGGGCCCATGTCGCCAGTTGGGTTGTATTAGGATCTTTTATTCCTCGTCTATAATCTGGAAATCTGATCTCTCTTCCATTCTGGTTAAATGATTATGCTAACTCTAACTCTAGGTTCTCATAAATACTTTCTCCCAGAGAGCCCCTCAATCCAGATGATTACTTGGTGCATCGGAAGATTCTGAAGATACTATCCGATGTTTTCCCGAGACCCTTGTGCCCTTCGCCGTTGCGATCCCTACCACCGATAAATCCTTATGGGTAACTACCTATACTGTCGTTCATACCTTCATCCCCAGTTGCTCTTGTTATTACAAGATACCCTGAACTTCTCCTTATTGTTCCAAGAATACCTTCTGCCCACTGCCTTGCAGTTCCTTGCCACATGAATACCCCTACGGATAATTACTCGTTCTTATCGAGTATCCGTTCATCCCTAGTTATTCTTATGCTTCGTAAGGTACTTTGTAATACAATTGGAGTTTTTGATGACCTCTGTTGCCTATTGCTCTAGAAGGTCTTACATGCCTACACTCTGGTTAATTCCATATGCCTAGCTGTATCCATTGACTTCCTTTCTCATTATCATTTTGAGTCTTTCGGTTTGATATGTTTGTGAATAGTCGCAATCATCAGTTGATCCTTATAGATTATCTTTCCGGCTCAGACGTCTTCCTGAACATGAGCTAGTTCTCGGCCAATCAGATTGCCATCGTTTGTGCCCTAAGTCTATTCAACTTATCCATCCTTGAACAGAGCGTTTGCTTCTGATCCCTTGATTTTGGAAATCGTAATTTCGTGCATTGGAGCCTTGAATTAGTCAGTTGTTTCTATAACCTTGTGAACTTTTCCTCGAATACATGATGCCTTTGGTAAATCCCCTACTTTTGTGTCAACCATGCTCTACCTCTGAGCTTGAGTTATTTATTCCTAAAGGTTGTGGTATACCTTCCTAAGATGCCCTAGAGGGTTGAACCTACGCCTTCCGTAATCCGTGTGAACCCGAAGATTATGCGGGTTATATCTATTGGCGTTTCTTCAAAAATAATAATTTTCAATTCTACAACTTCTTCGAAAGCAAGAAGTGAATGGAAGGTTATGCATTAGAGAAGTGGGAGTCGACCTTGAACCTTTGTGTTCATGCCCACGGACCCGATGTGGAACTTATCATGGAAGCTTCTTTTTATAATAATAATCCCCTTGTGACCAGTCCATCTTGTATCTATGTTTGGTCCTTTGCATCCATGGTTTCGACCATATTGTTCTTCTTTGATCCCATTTCTCGGACAAGTTAAAGTACATGTCCTGTACAGATCATGTTACATGTCCAACCTCTACATTGATCTACCTTCGAGTATTACCCACTGGTATCTCGAGAATATCACGGAACTACATAACTTCTTATGAGTTCTTCAAACAACTATTATTTCTCGCTGATTCCAATTTTCCACGGGTTCTGAGTTGTTAGAAACTCGAGAACACCAATAACTGAATCGAGTCTACACTTTCCCTTCCATTGTTTTGTTTAACCTTTCTTGTAACCTAACCTATCTGAGTAGTGATAATTCCCTGCTTATGTATACACCTCGGTGTACAAGCTCTGTCTGTAAGACCTTGTTACTATTGTTGATGACATTCCGGTTGCCACCGATGGACGAGAACTTTGCCTATTAGTCCGCCTCGTCTTAACGAGCAGGAAAATGGTTCTCTTCGTCCCTCGCCCTTGGTACCAACGTTGTTGCCAACATAATTGACAAGTTGTCCTCTGATCTGCCTTGCTATCATGGTCGTGCAAATGTTAGCACCCTTCCTGATTTTAACCCACATGATGGGCCCATAACCCACAGTTCCACAGGATCGAAACCTGACTCTTCTATACACCCCTGTTTTCAAAGTTATCCCTCGCGCTTGGCTTCATATGTAATTCACGAGCCACCTTCCTTGTGATCTGTTCTGGTATCAGACAATACTTATTCTCATTGCTCTGAACCCGTTTCACCCTCTGTTTCAGGCAACGAACGATTGCCTACCCGCTTGAAGCTTCTTATTGCTCCTCCTTACCTTGCTCTCGACGACTTTCTTGAATTCAACTCGAGAGATGCCTCTATGCCACGTTCACCGAGATAGCCCCCAGGTACCTATCTTGTGTTGAGCTCCGTCCTTCCCGAGTCTTTCCCCCTTACTCATCCCCTTAAATCTCGGGACGAGATTTCTTGTAGTGGAGGAGATTTGTGACGCCCGGATAATTAAGCTACAGTAAATCTGTGGTAATGATGCCATGTCACCACTGTAACTGTTGATAAACTCGCATTGATTCAAATCCCCGTTCAAATACAAATTGTAAAATAAAGTCAAATAAACTATTTCTTCAAGCAGTAAACTAAAATGTTCAAAGTATGACAAATAATCCCTTGATATTTGTCATATTGGAACCAACCTCTCTTGAATTCCCAAAATGCCCCTGGGACTTAATTTTGGTCCTGCAGCAATTAAATTGTCTTTTTCAATTTCTAAAAACGCTTGAACAATTCCATTGGTCCTGAAACTTTTTAGGCAACACCACAATGTTGTGCCTGAATTATTTGCCAAGTATCACATTCAACAAAAATCATTTGATGCCTTGATTCTATCCAAAACAGTACCTATCCTTTTAACAGAAAAGTTTCTATATATAAAAAAAGGAAAGGCCAACCCCCACGTTCCCCCATGGGCCTCGGCCCAACAAGCAGCCCAGCTCCCCCTGGCTGGCCCAACCCCCCTCGGCTAATCCCCCCACTTCCCGAACCCTAACCTCTCCCGATCCCCACTGCCCCACTCGGTCGCCCCCGCGCCTCTCTCCCCCCATCTGGATCGCCAGATCCGCCCCGACGACCGCCCCCTGCAGCGCCCTAACGCCAGCACCATCGCAACGGTCGCCGCCGCCCCAACCACGTCGCCTCCCCCCGTTCTCTCCCCGACCTGGACGCCATCCGCCCCCGTTGCGCTCCGCCCTCAACTTTCCCGGCGCCGCCCCAACGCCCATTGCCTCCTCTATCCTGACGCGCCACCTCGCCGCTCGCCGGACTGCCCCGCCCCGCCTCTCCATCGCCGGGCCGCCCCTGCACCTCCCCGAGCTCGCACGCGACCCTCCCATGAGCCCCGTCTGCCCTCCTCTCTCCCCGTTGCCGGATCCGGCCCGCGCCCATGCTCACGACGCCCCAGTCTCCCCGTCACGCTCCCGCCTTCGCCCGCGCACCGGCTACGCCTGGGCTGCACCCGTGCGTGCGCCCCCACCCACTACTGCAGCTGCAGCTACTGCTGCTGCCCCCATTCCGCTGGCCCTACAGCCATTCCTGCTGGCCCCGCCGCTCGCCTGCGCTGGCCGCCCCTCCCTCCGACCTCGCTGGCTGCCGGCGCCCCGTCGCGCCCCGCCTGGTCACGTCCTCGGCCCCACGCCCGAGCGGGCTAAGCTCCGTCGGGTCAGCCCCGATGGGCGCCTGCGCCCGATAACCCCCTTGCGCCCGTTAACTGCGTGGCCCCCTGGGCCACTCGCAACCGGGGCCCGCAACCCCCCAGTTTTGTTTAAAATTAAAAAATAATTATTTAATGAATTAGTTAAATGGTTAATTAACTTAATTAATTAATCTAATAAACTAGATTAGTTAGTTAAATAAGTAATTAGTTAGCTGAGATAATGACAGGCGGCCCCACCCCCTGTTGACCAGTCAAACGTTGGCTGGTCAACCGGGACCCCCTGGTCCACCTATCAGCCACTGGGTGCACTTTTGTGTAACCTGTGCTGGGAACACCTAGCATTTACTCTTTATTTTCGAATTAATTTAAAATTGCAGAATATTATTAAAACTTTCAAAAAATCATATAAAATAATCCGTAACTTGGATGAAAATGTTTTGTACATGAAAGTTGCTCAGAACGACGAGACGAATCCGAATACGTGGTCCGTTTGCCCGCCACACGACCCTAGCATAGCAAATGTTGAACATTTCCCCTCCGGTTCATCTCTCTGACACAGGTCCGGAACCGGGAAAACATTCCCGGTTGAATTCCCCCTTCACCTATATCGCGTAGTACTGCGTTAGAACACCCCTAGTACTACTTATTGCTTGTCATGTATCTGTTTACTCTGTATTTACTGTTTCCTCCCCCTCTTCTCTCCGGTAGACCCCGAGACCGTTGCTGATCTCCCTGTGATCGACTACGTCGACGACGACCCCTTCTTCCCTTTCAGCGGAGCTTCCAGGCAAGCCCCCCCTTTGATCATCCTGATATCGCCCATTCCATTCTCTCATGCTTGCATTAGATTTTTCTATGGTTATTGTTTGCTCCTATTCTGATGCATAGCCTTCTTTTGTAACCTGCTCATTGTACCTTACCTGCTTATCCTAAACTTCTTAGTATAGGTTGGTTAGTGATCCATCAGTGACCCCCACATTGTCCTTGTTGCCCTGCTTCATCTCCGATGACTCGATCAACGTGATCGATGACCAGAGCCTGACACCTCACATCACATCACGCCCCTTTAGTTACTCGACTCTGCAGAGCTACTATCGAGTGCCGAGGGTGATCCCTCATAACGCACTCCTGTTGGAAATTCTGTAGTGTAGCTATTCGGTCGTGGTCAACGAGGGTGGTTCCTCGTTCACCATTCCCGATACGGCTCTGTCGTGCAACACCTCAAGTGCGAACCTTGAGGCTGGATCCTGTTATGTTCACCTTGCTGATTACATCAAGTGGAATCCTCCGTGGGTGATTCCTCAGGTTTTCCCCTTGATGTTTGGACACACGGTTACCTTGACTTTACTTGAGACCTTTGATGAAGTCGGGTCGGCCCTGAAGGGTACCCGCGAGTTGATGTGAAAGTCGGCAGGCCCGTAGAGCACCTGCGAGTTTTCCACGTGGCACGGCCGGGTAGTCTGGGCCCTTGCCGTAAGTCCACGAGACGGGGCGACGGGGTCACATTATCGTGAGTCTCTGCTCGTCTCCGCGAGCCCCCAATGCACTAACAGGTTTGGGTATTTGTTCTGAGTTGGCCTCTGGCCTTTACGCACTAACCAACATGCGAGAATAGTTATGGGCCTCGACGTCGTAGTATCAGCCGAAGCTTTGTCAGACGTCCAGTTCAGCATCGTGGGCCTCGTCCCGGCTCGTCGCACAACGACCCGGAGTGCTGCGGGCGATGGGCCCAAGACCCCGGAGTGCTTAGGATGTAGACCGGCGGGGACCTCTCTGCTGAAACTAGGTAGGGCTGCGACGTGTTGATCTTCCGAGGCCGGGCATTGACCCCAGAAAGGTGTGTCCGGCCAGAGTGATCGAGCGTGTTGGGTAACGTAGTGCACCCCTGCAGGGAAGATATATATTCGAATACCGTGTCCACGGTAATGGACGTTCAGACTTGTATCCAGATCTTATATAACTAGAAATGGATACTTGAGATATGTGATGGATATGTGGCTCCGAGATTGCTTTCTCGCAGGGAGTCGAGGAAGGATCTCTGGGCGTTGATGTTACAACATGCTTGTTAAATATTAAAATGCTACTCTTTACTCTCCTACATGCTGCAAGATGCTCGAAGCTGCTTGAAGATGCTATTCTTCGATGGGCTAGGCCTTCCCCCTCTATTCTGGCATTCTGCAGTCTAGTCCCCGGATACAAACCTTCCATTTGATACCAATGCATACTTAGTATAGATCTGATGCTTGCGAGTACTTTGGATGAGTACTCACGGTTGCTTTGCTACCCCTTTTCCCCCTTCTTTCTTCTTTTCGGTTGATGCAACCAGATTGTATATCCCTGGAGCCAGATGCCACCGCCGACGGATACTGCTATGTGGAGACCGCCGACGACCAGGAGTAGTTACGAGGTCCCAGGCAGGAGGCCTTGCCTCTTCGATCGTGTTGATTTTGTGCGAGCCTTCTTAAGGCACCCTTGTTTAACTTATGTCTGTACTCAGATATTGTTGCTTCCGCTGACTCTTGTGTATCGAGCTTGTATTCGAGCCCTCGAGGCCCCTGGCTTGTAATATAAAGCTTGTATTCTTTTATTTTTGTTTAGAGTTGTGTTGTGATATCTTCCTGTGAGTCCCTGATCTTGATCGTGCACATTTGCGTGTATGACTAGTGTACGATCGAATCGGGGGCGTCACAAGTTGGTATCAGAGCCGACTGCCTGTAGGATCCCCCTTTCCAACTCCTTGGCCGATGTTGTTTCTAGTCTTTGAAAAACCGATTTACTAACATGGTTGTGTGGCTTACGGGCCCACGTCGCCAATTGGGTGGTATTAGGATCTTTTATTTCTCGTCTATAATCTGGGAATCTGAACTCTCTTCCATTCTGGTTAAATGATTTTACTAACTCTAACTCTAGGTTCTCGTAAATACTTTCTCCCGGAGAGCCCTTCAATCCAGATGATTACTTAGTGCATCGGAAGATTCTGAAGATATTCTCCGATGTTTTCCCGAGACCCTTGTGCCCTTCGCCGCAGCGATCCCTACCACCGATAAATCCTTATGGGTAACTACCTATATTGTCGTTCATGCCTTCATCCCCAGTTGCTCTTGTTATTACAAGATACCCTGAATTTCTCCTTATTGTTCCGAGAATACCTTCTGCCCACTGCCTTGTAGTTCCTTGCCGCATGAGTACCCCTACGGATAATTACTTGTTCTTATCGAGTATCCGTTCATCCCTAGTTATTCTTATGCTTCGTAAGATACTTTGTTATACAATCCAAGTTTTCGATGACCTATGTTGCCTATTGCTCTAGAAGGTCTTACATGCCTACACTCTGGTTAATTCCATATGCCTAGCTGTATCCATTGACGTCCTTTGTCATTGTCATTTTGAGTCTTTCGATTTGATGTGTTTGTGAATAGTCGCAATCATCAGTTGATCCTTATAGATTATCTTTCCGGCTCAGACATCTTCCCGAACAGGAGCTGGTTCTCGGCCAATCAGATTGCCATCGTTTGTGCCCTAAGTCTATTCAACTTATCCATCCTTGAACAGAGCGTTTGCTTCTGATCCCTTGATTTTGGAAATCGTAATTTCGTGCATTGGAGCCTTGAATTAGTCAGTTGTTTCTATAACCTTGTGAACTTTTCCTCGGATACATGATGCCTTTGGTAAATCCCCTGCTTTTGTGTCAACCATGCTCTGCCTCCGAGCTTGAGTTATTTATTCCTAAAGGTTGTGGTATAGGTTCCTAAGATGCCCTAGAGGGTTGAACCTACGCCTTCCCTAATCCGTGTGAACCCGAAGATTATGCGGGTTATACCTATTGGCGTTTCTTAAAAAATATATTCAATTCTACAACTTCTTCGAAAGCAAGAAGTGAATGGAAGGTTATGCATTAGAGAAGTGGGAGTCGACCTTGAACCTTTGTGTTCATGCCCACGGACCCGATGTGGAACTTATCATGGAAGCTTCTTGTTATAACAATAATCCCCTTGTGATCAGTCCATCTTGTATCTATGTTTGGTCCTTTGCATCCGTGGTTTCGACCATATTGTTCTTCTTTGATCCCATTTCTCAAACAAGTTAAAGTACATGTCCTCTTCAGATCATTTTACATGTCCAACCTCTACATTTATCTACCTTCGAGTATTACCCACTAGTATCTCGAGAATATCACGGAACTATATAACTTCTTATGAGTTCTTCAAACAACTATTATTTCTCGCCGATTCCAATTTTCCACGGGTTCTGAGTTGTTAGACACTCGAGAACACCAATAACTGAATCGAGTCTACACTTTCCCTTCCATTGTTTTGTTTAACCTTTCTTGTAACCTAACCTATCTGAGTAGTGATAATTCCCTGCTTATGTATACACCTCAGTGTAAAAGCTCTGTCTGTAAGACCTTGTTACTATTGTTGATGACATTCCGGTAGCCACAGATGGACCAGAACTTTGCCTATTGGTCAGCCTCGTCTTAACGAGCAGGAAAATGGTTCTCTTCGTCCCTCGCCCTTGGTACCAACGTTGTTGCCAACATAACTGACAGGTTCTCCTCTGATCTGCCTTGCTATCATGATCGTGCAAATGTTAGCACGCTTCCTGATTTGAACCCACATGGTGGGCCCATAACCCACAGTTCCACAGGATCGAAACCTGACTCTTCTATAACTCCCTGTTTTCAAAGTTATCCCTCGCGCTTGGCTTCATATGTAATTCACGAGACACCTTCCTTGTGATCTGTTCTGGTATCAGACACAATACTTATTCTCATTGCTCTGAACCCTTTTCACCCTCTGTTTCAGGCAACGAACGATTTCCTACCCGCTTGAAGCTTCTTATTGCTCCTCCTTACCTTGCTCTCGATGAATTTCTTGAATTCAACTCGAGAGATGCCTCTATGCCACGTTCACCGAGATAGCCCCCAGGTACCTATCTTGTGTTGAGCTCCGTCCTTCCCGAGTCTTTCCCCCTTACTCCACACCTTAAATCTCGGGACGAGATTTCTTGTAGTGGAGGAGATTTGTGACGCCCGGATAATTAAGCTACAGTAAATATCTGCTAATGACGCCACGTCACCACTGTTACTATTGATAAATTCGCATTGATTCAAATCCCCGTTCAAATTCAAATTGTAAAATAAAGTCAAATAAACTATTTCTTCAAGCAGTAAACTAAAATGTTCAAAGTGTGACAGATAATCCCTTGATATTTGTCATATTGGAACCGACCTCTCTTGAATTCCCAAAATGCCCCTGGGACTTAATTTTGGTCCAGCAGCAATTAAATTGTCCTTTTCAATTTCTAAAAACGCTTGAACAATTCCATTGGTCCTGAAACTTTTTAGGCAACACCACAATGTTGTGCCTGAATTATTTGCCAAGTTTCACATTCAACAAAAATCATTTGATGCCTTGATTCTATCAAAAAAGTACTTATCCTTTTAACAGAAAAGTTTCTATATATAAAAAAAAGGGAAAGGCCAACCCCCATGTTCCCCCATGGGCCTCGGCCCACCAAGCAGCCCAGCTCCCCCCTGGCTGGCCCAGCCCCCCTCGGCTTATCCCCCACTCCCCGAACCCTAACCTCTCCCGATCCCCACTCCCCCACTCGCTCGCCCCTGCGCCTCTCTCCCCCCATCTGGATCGCCAGATCCGCCCCGACGACCGCCCCCTGCGGGGCCCTAACGCCGGCAGCACTGCAATGGTCGCCGCCGCCCCAACCACGTCGCCTCCCCCCGTTCTCTCCCCGACCTGGACGCCATCCGCCCCCGTTGTGCCCCCCCTCAACGTTTCCGGCGCCGCCCCGACGCCCGTCGCCTCCTTGACCCGGACGCGCCACCTCGCGCTCGCCGGACTGCCTGCCTGCCTCCATCGCCGGACCCCCTGCACCTCCTGGCTGCGACCCTCCCCGTGAGCCCCGTCTGCCCTCCTCTCTCCCTGGTGCTGGATCCGGCCCGCGCCCGCGCTCACGACGCCCTAGTCTCCCCGTCGCGCTCCCGCCTTCGCCCGCACACCAGCTACGCCCAGGCTGCGCCCGTGCGTGCGCCCCCACCCACTACTGCAGCTGCAGCTACTGCTGCCCCCACGCCGCTGGCCCTGCAACCATTCCTGCTGACCCCGCCGCTCATCGGCGCTGGCCGGCCCTCCCCCTGACCTCGCTGGCTGCCGGCGCCCCATCGCACCCCGGCCTGGTCACGACCTCGCCCCCACGCCCGAGCGGGCCAAGCTCCGTCGGGTCAACCCCGATGGGCGCCCGCGCCCGATAACCCCCCTGCGCCCGTTAACCGCGTGGCCCTCTGGGCCACTGGCAACCGGGGCCCGCAACCCCCCAAGTTTTGTTTAAAAAATGTTATGAAAAACAATTAGTTAATGAATTAGTTAAATGGTTAATTAACTTAATTATTTAATCTAATAAACTAGATTAGTTAGTTAAATCAGTAATTAGTTAGCTGAGACAATGACAGGGGGCCCCACCCCCTGTTGACCAGTCAAACGTTGGCTGGTCAACCGGGACCCCCTGGTCCACCTATCAGCCACTGGGTGCACTTTTGTGTACACTGTGCTGGGAACACCTAGCATTTACTCTTTAGTTTCAAATTAATTTAAAATTGTAGAATATTATTAAAACTTTGAAAAATCATATAAAATAATCCGTAACTCGGATGAAAATGTTTTGTACATGAAAGTTGCTCAGAACAACGAGACGAATCCGAATACGTGGTCCGTTTTCCCGCCACACAACCCTAGCATAGCAAATGTTGAACTTTTCCCCTCCGGTTCATCTGCCTGACACAGGTCCGGAACCGGGAAAACATTCCCGGTTGAATTCCCCCTTCACCTATATCGAGTAGTACTGCGTTAGAACACCCCTAGTACTGCTTATTGCTTGTCATGTATTAGTTTGCTCTGTATTTACTGTTTCCTCCCCCTCTTCTCTCCGGTAGACCCCGAGACCGTTGCTGATCTCCCTGTGATCGACTACGTCGACGACGACCCCGTCTTCCCTTTCAGCGGAGCTTCCAGGCAAGCCCCCCCTTTGATCATCCCGATATCACCCATTCCATTCTCTCATGCTTGCATTAGATTTTGCTGTTGTTATTGTTTGCTCCTCTTCTGATTCATAGCCTGCTTTTGTAACCTTCTCATTGTACCTTACCTGCTTAGTATAGGTTGGTTAGTGATCCATCATTGACCCCCACATTGTCCTTGTTGCCCCCGCTTCATCTCCGATGACTCGATCAACGTGATCGATGACCAGAGCCTGACACCTCACATCACATCACGCCCCTTTAGTTGCTCGACTCTGCAGAGCTACTATCGAGTGCCGAGGGTGATCCCTCATAACGCACTCCTGTTGGAAATTCTGTAGTGTAGCTATTCGGTCGTGGTCAACGAGGGTGGTTCCTCGTTCACCATTCCCGATACGGCTCTGTCATGCAACACCTCAAGTGTGAACCTTGAGGGTGGATCCTCTTACGTTCACCTTGCTGATTACATCGAGTGGAATCCTCCGTGGGTGATTCCTTGGGTTTTCCCCTTGATGTTTGGACACACGGTTACCGTGACTTTACTTGAGACCTTTGATGAAGTCGGGTCGGCCCTGAGGGGTACCCGCGAGTTGATGTGAAAGTCAGGCGGGCCCGTAGAGCACCCGCGAGTTTTCCACGTGGCACGGCCGGGCAGTCTGGGCCCTTGCCGTAAGTCCACGAGACGGGGCGACGGGGTCACATTATCGTGAGTCTCTGCTCGTCTCCACGAGCCCCCAATGCACTAACAGGTTTGGGTATTTGTTCTGAGTTGGCCTCTGGCCTTTACGTACTAACCACCACGCGAGAATAGTTATGGGCCTCGATGTCGTAGTATCAGCCGAAGCTTTGTCAGACGTCCAGTTCAACATCGTGGGCCTGTCGGGCTAGTGCCATCCAGTATGAGGTGGTGCTCGTCCCGGCTCGTCGCACAACGACCCGGAGTGCTGCGGGCGATGGGCCCAAGACCCCGGAGTGCTTAGGATGTAGACTGGCGGGGACCTCTCTACTGAGCCTAGGTAGGGCTGCGACGTGTTGATCTTTCGAGGCCGGGCATTGACCCCAGAAAGGTGTGTCTGGCCAGAGTGATCGAGTGTGTTGGGTAACGTGGTGCACCCCTGTAGGGAAGATATATATTCGAATACCGTGTCCACGGTAATGGACGTTCAGACTTGTATCCGGATCTTATATAACTAGAAATGGATACTTGAGATATGTGATGGATATGTGGCTTTGAGATTGCTTTCTCGCAGGGAGTCGAGGAAGGATCTCTGGGCGTTGATGCTACAACATGCTTGTTGAATATTAAAATGCTACTCTTTACTCTCCGACATGCTGCAAGATGCTCGGAGCTGCTTGAAGATGCTAGTCTTCGATAGGCTAGGCCTTCCCCCTCTATTCTGGCATTCTGCAGTTCAGTCCACAGATACAGACCTTCCATTTGATACCAATGCATACTTAGTATAGATCTGATGCTTGTGAGTACTTTGGATGAGTACTCACGGTTGCTTTGCTACCCTTTTCCCCCTTCTTTCTTCTTTCCGGTTGATGCAACCAGATGGTGGATCCCTGGAGCCAGATGCCACCGCCGACGGATACTGCTACGTGGAGACCGCCGACGACCAGGAGTAGTTTGGAGGTCCCAGGCAGGAGGCCTTGCCTCTTCGATCGTGTTGATTTTGTGCTAGCCTTCTTAAGGCACCCTTGTTTAACTTATGTATGTACTCAGATATTGCTGCTTCCGCTGACTCTTGTGTATCGAGCTTGTATTCGAGCCCTCGAGGCCGCTGGCTTGTAATATAAAGCTTGTATTCTTTTATTTGTGTTTAGAGTTGTGTTGTGATATCTTCCCTTGAGTCCCTGATCTTGATCGTACACATTTGCGTGTATGATTAGTGTACGATCGAATCAGGGGCGTCACACCCCCGGCCCCTTTAAATAGCCGCGACGCCCTCCCCACCCCGAGCCACCGCAGCCACTGTCGTCCGCCGCCCGCAGCCGCCGCGCCGCCGCCGTCACTCGCCGCCGCCGCAGCCCCACGCTACCCGATGCTGCCGTCCGCCGCCGTCGCTTATCGGATCCGTGGCAGATCGGTTTTGTTTCGGTTTTCGTCGGTTTATTTTGGTAAACCCTAGATCTAGTTTGTTTTTTTAATAGATCGGTTTTTCTCGATTTTTCTTCGGTTAGATCTATTCTGCGAACGTTCGTTCGTTTAGTTCTTATAATGAACGAATTCATTCGTTTTACTCTGTTAGTGGACGTTCGTCCGATAGATTTTTCTTTTTATTTTATTTTCGGTCACAGACCTATCCGCGATTATTTTTATCGCAGATTAGCCCCTGATCTTCCGACGTACGTAACATTTTTACCGCTCGTCCAAATCTAGTGAAACCAACGCCAAAATCTTCGCCTCAAACCCCTCTATCCAGTTAACCAACTTGAACATGTTTTTGACACTTTAAAATTTGGTTTCAAGCCGATTTGAGTTGGATCTTCTTTTGATCGTAGTTTGAGTTTCGTAACTCCGTTTCGATTGATTCCTTTTGCAAATCGAAGCTCTTCAGTTGAACTTTCAGTTTGGATCTGTTCTCTTGAGTTTTACCCTTGCATCTATGCTTGAGTGCTTATGTATGCTATTGGTTTTTTGCGATAGAATTTCCGAAGTGCGAAGCGTGCTCCTACGAGTCACTAGGGTTTGCAGATCATCAGCAAGGCAAGTAACACTTTGATCATATATCCCTTATTACCCAGTTTTTATGCATTAGATGTAATGCTCAAACATTGCATGAGTAGGACTTGATAACATGTGGGTATTGGGAAGTAGTTGATGAGGTAGAACCTATTGTCCTTTATTTCAAACCTTGGGAGTTACTTCTATGTTATGCTTATATCGCTATGCTACGCTCGTAGACGTGGATTGGTGCGAGTGATTCATGACAGATGAGAGGTTTATTAATAACTTAAGGGTTTATTTAAGGTGGATACTTTAATACACATCTGGGTGGATTGTTTGTGGGCACTTGGGGAATCCAGTGTTGTCCAAGGAGATCCCGGGGCATTCGTGTGATCATCCTATGGTTCGCCACCCAGGCTCAAAGGGATCATAAAATTATTCATGCTAGAAACTTCCGTGTGTAGCCACAAGCCATTATGGGCACTGGCATAGTTGAGTAAGTTGTGGGAAACCTTTCATGATGGGCTAGCAGATGTAGGGGATTGTAGGTGTACCGGCCTGTCTATCGGTTAAGGGGACCTCTTTGGAAAGACTGTGTCTCGATCAACCGTTTCTCAAACATCATGCAGTGCGAGAAATACAACGGAGGCGATCGGGGGGAAAGTGCGCAAACCTCTGTAGAGTGTACAAACTAATCATGGTTAGCCGTGTCCCCGGTTATGGACATCTTGAGTATTTGGTACTTGAATTATTGTTTTGATCTCAACACTTTACTTAAATAATTTGATTGGGTTAATGATTATTATTTTGGGATTGAGATGGGGTTTCCATTCTCAATGTTTAACAACCACCATGATAGTTAAACAAAAGATATTCCTTTGTTGTAGGAAAAAATTAGCTTTATGCAAATGAAACCATAGAGCCTTCACCAGCCAAATATGCATATAGTTGTAGGTGTTAATTGTTCATTATTCTACAGTGTTATTTTGCCAGCATATTCCATGTGCTGACCCGTTTCGGGCTGCAACGTATTATGTTGCAGACTTTTCAAACGCTGAGTAAGGTGCGCTAGGTCGTTGTCGTGCACTCAGCTATGCCGTTGGAGTTGATGGACTCATTTACGTTCGAAGCTTCCACAGTTATCTTATTTTAGATGGCCTTCAGCCATATTATTGTAATAAGTACTCTCTCTGAGACATTCGATGTTATTAAGTGTGTGATTGAAACTCTGTTATAAATCCTCGAGTACTGTGTGTGTCAGCATTACCGATCCAGGGATGACACTTATGAAAGATGTCAGAACCCATTGGAAGAACAGGTATGATCCACATCACTGTTTTGAACTCAGAGGGCATGCATATATTCGAGGAACCCGATGCCTGGATAGAAGAGATTCTTTGTTCCACGGGAAGATGTGTTCCCCAACTCCGTGGAATATTCTTGGTACTCGATACAAGAATAACATCTCCACCAAGGATCAATATCGAGAAGGACACGTATGTCAGATGATCTTTCGGACCCCAGCTCAGCCAGCAGATATGAAGGAAAATTTTGAGTCAGTATGAACAGGAACATATGAGGAAAGTTCTGTCAGAATGTCAGATACGGTGAAGCAAACCACCCCAAATCAAGGCAGTTAGTCAGGTCCAATTCAGTGGGAACATATTATATGAGAATGAATAAAAGAAACCCGAGTTGGAAACGGTTTCTTCAAGTCAGAAGATTTATTGATCCCTAAGCAACCAAATCTCGAGGACGAGATTTCTTTAAGGGGGGAAGGTTTGTAACACCTTGGATTTTGCCCTTTTCTTTTTCTGATGATTGATACGTTCATTTTGCATCATGCTTTTATATCGATATTTATTGCATTATGGGTTGTTATTACACACTAGCAAAGTGGCCCGCCCGATGTGCGGGCTAGAATTTTATAATTTTTTATCATGAGAACTCGTTATTGAATTTGTGTAAAGAAAGTTGGAACCTACTGTAATCACATTCACAAATATCAGCTTTTGCAAACATAGTTTTGTCTTGGTATGTTCGATTTAATCGTTGATATACAATATATATTTTATGTAGTTATTTACCTCATTCTTACACATATGGTACTAACTTTTTTTGCAATCAATCGTATTGTGCAATTTATATTTTTTGCAAAATTTTGTAGCCGTTTTATCATGTTGGTTTGTTTTATGATTTCTTCCGTAAAAAACATATGCATAGGTATATTACTAATATTATATAAGATTGACACATTAACCTTTTAGTTTTTTTTGACAAAAAACTTTTAGTTGTTGATATGTGTATCCATGATATTTTTTTGCCAATTATCTCTAACTTGTTCTTTTAATTGACTGTGAAGATCTTAGTAAACATAAGGGTCAAAAAAAGATCTTAGTAAACATAGTTTTAATTTTAAATTTGGTATATCAAGGAAATGACATTTTTGTAGTGTTTATCATTAAAAAAATCAACCCCTTTAAAGAAATTTTGGTGGAAGAACATTTCGTCATCCCATAATCAATTCAAAAATTGAATTATCATAGTTACAGCTTACAACAAATCACTACAGGTTGTGAAATTGGAAAAATACATTTAAAAACAAAGTAAACTATGCCTAGTGGAAGGTCAAGGACTGTGATCTATCAAAAAAGGCGGAAAAGTAATAAGTAAACCTATTAGCGAGAAAGTACCATGGTAAATAAATTAAGTGAGAATGGTAAATGGAACAAAAATCATCACAAAGGGTGTACAATTAAGAAGAATGGCGGAGCAAACACCAAATTATTGACTATTAGGTACTTCATTTATTAAATTTGATTTTTTTTTCACGATCCATCTAGCTCATACACTGAAGCGGATGAATTGGGTCCTTCCTATAGAATACTAAATTCCATGGAGCAAGAAACATAACTAAAATTATGGTAGTGTCCATGTGATCATTATGTAATTAAAGTATTTCCATTTCCCAAGCCTTCACTTTGTACCAGATTGACCAGAAAAATAGCACACATATAGAGGATGTTTTGTCATCATAACATCAAAATGTTATTTCATTATTTTATCAAAATTATCTATTTCGCAGGATTTTATCCTTTAGGTTTGGTGAATAAGCAAACAAAAAATTGCAGCTGGTAATTAGACAGAAAAATAGGGTACAATCAAGATGATTGTACATCATCAAAGAAACTGGATACGTGGGTGTAATAAAAAGCTTGTGTGCGCAGGGAATGCCTATAATAATATTCTTTTATTCTGATTAGATATTTCCAAGCCGTCTAAGAAATTGTTCCTAACAAACCTAATTGCAAGGTAATCAGTTTTTGTTCAATAAAGAATAATTTCACAAGCTCATCGACTTAGCTTGTTTCTGGAATTATGGTAGATTATGACAATTGGTTGTGCTAACCAACTTTTTCCGTATTCATGGGTAGTTTATTTTAAAAAAATTATAAAATAAATAAACCAAGCCTTCGATATAAGATATTTTTATTTTACTAAGGAATATTACTACATCATTATTTTGTTTGCTAAAACAATAGACCAATGACCGATCTGGTAATGTGGTCATTCAAACAGTACACAATTTAGTACTTCAACAGATGCTGGTAAATGTGGTCATTTGTATCCAAATTGATTAAAAACCGAAGTCCTGAAGACCATCTCTAGTGTTACAGGAAAACGATTCAAAAGTTATTAATAATTTTTGCGCACCATATTTGTGCAACAGTAAACTAAGCTTAATTAGCAGGACTTGTTGCAGAGCATATTTGACTGACGCTCATGATCCATTTGGTTTAATTAATTAAGAAGGAAATCTACGATGTAGAGGCATCAGCATAAAAATCATATGCTGTATTATATAGATAGATGGTGCTAAGTGTCGGTACCTAGCTAGTTCGAACTGGGCCGTGTACACACTGCAAGTCATCTTGTCTGATGCTGCTGATGTAAAAACAGAATAGTGTAATGGGACCTGTATTTGCCAGACATTGCCAAAGTGTATCAACGATTGGAGCCATGAACAGAATCCATCGATCCTTTTATTTAGGGTCTGCCGCTATTGTTGAGTGAAGATACGTGATGTATGATGTAGATGATATGCATGCTAGCTAGATATATCAGGGGAATGTCGTCAGGTTACAGTGTGTGACAAATGAAGGGAGAACTGGCTCCTGGCTCTACAGAACTGAACTGAAACACAGCATGTACATCGTAACACCATGCAGCTTATTTTCTTTTCCTCTGATTATTAAACACCGGCCGGTTGGACAAAATAGACAAACCTGTGTACCTCGTCGCAGCTAGGAGATTTCATCACCGGCTCGATCCTCATGAAGCTGTACCCGTGAACCATCCTGATGCGGTAGTGTCACCGATGATAATTGTGCGCTTGAGGTTGACCTCGTAATCCAGCAATGGGGCACATCATGCTGCCGCAGAAGCATCCAGCTGCGAGCACTAATTTGATCCCCGATTGCGTGCCTGACGGGCTGTCCGCATCATCAGCCCTGCCAGGGCGAACATCCCTTGAAAACGCCTCCTAGCGACCAGCAACGCGGGGCAGTCCTGTTCTGCAGCTTATTCGCGGCCACGACGACGCTCCCGAAGACCCGAACATCACGTCTGGGCCCAGTGGGGACTGCACGGACATGAGCAGGGCGACGTATTCCTTCAGCGACAATACGTCTTGCGGTGGCTCCATCCTGTTCGGTAGGTTGCCTTTTTTTGGCGAGATCTGAAGCTCGTTGCTAACCACGCCGAATCTCCTGAACGTTGCATCGCCGAGCAGCAGGGACTGTCCTGTTCCACAGCTCTTTGTCTACCACGCCAAAGCTCCTGAACATTGTCTTCCCTGCCCAACGTGTTCGTGAGCTGTGTGGCGTAGGTATTTACGATGGCACATCTTCCCGTCGCTGTAAGTTACCGCTATAGGTAGAGCAAGATGAATTGCTAACGATCCTGATCGCTGCTTTTGAAATACATATACAGAAGAAACCACCGCCCACTGCCCTTGCCATCTGAGCCAAGGGAATGCCGGCCGCCAGCCTAGGACGTTTAGACCTCGCGGTCATGGAGAGAATAAGTTAGGTCAAGTCCGCGTAGTCATCATGTTGCGGCGCTGCAGACAGGATACGCATGCAGAAGTACCTAATTCATCTGCAGAAAACTAATTAATCAATAATACTTACTTTTCCAGAAGTGGCTATGATCCAATGGCCTCCAAGATTGTTCTGTTGTCCGTCATCCCGGTTCGCCGACTCCTTCTCATCGCTCTCCGGTCAGGTCGCTTGTCCTTATTATAAGATCTTAAAATTCAGGGATGTCTCACGTCCAGGTGGTTGAGGTGCCGTGGATCTGAGAAACGAACGCGGCGGCGGCAGGTTTCTTTGAGTGAATTGCACATGCGGTCCATGTAGTCGCTGGTTTGGTCTAAAACAGTCCTGGAGCTTGCGTGTTGCCTCGTTACGGTCCTGAAACTTGCCAATATGGTCCATCGACGGTCCTCAGGCGGGTCCCACGTACGTATCATCTACGCGTCCAGCCACGGCAGCACAGGCCGACGCGGGCCGAATCAGTTTTTTGCAATGCGGCCCGTTACTTTGAGAAGAATACAGCCCGCAGTACATCCTCTCAGGCTGGACGTACGCTGATTGAAACGACGAACAAGGGCGGCGGCGGTTGGATTTGATCGGAGGCGATCGGCGAGGAGATAGCAACCATTTTGAGAGAAAGTAGGAGGCGATCGGCGACGGTGGCGAGGACATAGCCACCGTGAGTCGCCATCGGTCGCGATGGCTCCCGTCCGGCGGCATGATAGGGGCCCCGTGCCCAAATATGGTATCTCATAGCACCATTTTTTCAGATGTATTTTTTAATCCAAGCGGAGGATTCCCATTGGAGTTGCGGGCATTACATGTTCTAGGATCAATAGTTAGGAGTGAGGCTGCTGTTTCCTTTTCGTGAACAGAAGTGGAGGTTCCATTGTTCTTGGCTTTCCATTGGTAGTATCTGATGAAACTGATAGTATACTCAAATATTCTAGCAGAAGCATCAAGTTCATGGGCCATTCTGTTACACACCCTCTTGAGTGCACTGATCAAAACCTCCTTAAACTCTTCATTAAACCCTCTCATAATCAACTAGCGGGTATGGAGCAGATTGGTTTACCACGGAGGGATTCAGAAGTGCTGCCACCTCAGAGCAATCAGTTTCCACACACAGCCAGCTGATGTACACTTTACTAACTTTCGACAGGCCACAAATTATTGAACTCAACTCTGCTTCTTCAGGGCTATTACATTTTGGCAGGCGTCTGCAAATAGACAGGCCCACTTGGCCTTTTTTATCTATGAATATTACACCAGCACTCGCCTCTTTGGTGCTCGCAAGAACCATTTGTTTTTTTTTTTCAGAACCATCACGTCTGCTGCTTAGTTTGATTACAGCCCATAGCTGATTTGGTTAAGGTTTTCATGTACAATTATGTTTATTTTGAGGCTCTGCACTGTTCTGGTCATCAGTTTAGTTCAACTTGTTACTGATTGTGTTCGGGTTTCGATCAGCATAGGATTTCAGTACGTATGAACTGATAATTTTGATTTTTCTTTGTTTGTCAGGACATGAGACTGATCACTTCACTATAGCTCAAGAGGAGAAATTTGCACTTGCCGAGGCGAAAAGGTTAGCTATGCAAGCAAAAAAGAGAGAAGCGGCAGAGGAAAAACAACGGAAGGCAGAAGAAGAAAAAAAGGATTCAAGAAGAGAAGAAGAGAGAGGCAGAGGAAGCATATGCAAGGGAGGAAAGTCAGTTCATTTTCATGCAACAAGAGGAGCAGGAAAGGCAGCAGAGATGGAGAGAATATCAGCAGCGAGAGGAGCAAGCAAGGCAAAAGGCTGCTCCACAAAGTGAAGAGGAGGTTGGTAGGGCTCAAGATGCTCCAGCAAGGCAAGATGAGCTTAATAGGGCTCAATTTGCTACAGCAAGGCTAAACCACACTCATGAGGAAAAAAAAGCTAGATGATATGAAAGTATTGAGGTTAATGGCTGATGAGGAGAGGTACAGGGCATGGCTGCAAAAACAAGACGAGATGGAGCAAGCAAACAGTCAACAAGGCACTTCCAACAAAAGAACTCTTCCCAGTCAGCAAAACACTCAATTTAAGATGCCAAGAAAAGTTAGAATGTTTGATTATCTCAAGGAGTAGTTTACTTCATTGTGATGTGCCAATTTTAGTTTATTTTGGACCACTATAAGAAATTGAAACTATGTTTATTTTGTCACATATTCTCATGAACTGATCATGTGTAGTGTTCATGAGCATGTGTGCCAATTTTTTGTTCAGCTACAAAACTCATCACAATCATAGCACTGATCACAACACAGTACGTACTATGCAATTACCAAAATATCACAGACAGCCCAGATCATCTGGCTTAACTAACATATTTCACTGCATTTTGTCCACTGAAATTCAGAACAGTACACTGCATCTTGTGCAGACAGTGCCTCCCCGCAGCTGGTCCAGGCTTCCGGACGGCGTCTGACAGCAGCGACGCACGGACGTATATCGTGCCGGAATCCTCCAGCAGCATCTTGCGCTGCCGCCGACAGCCGCACCACCTGCGGCTCCATTGTCGCCGTCCGCAGGGGCTCGAAAGACAGTGTCCCCTTCGGCCCCGCGCCGGCGCTGCCCCCTTCTTCGTCCTCCCGTGCAGCCGCGGAGCACTAGCACGGCTTCCACTCCGCCTCCAGGTCATAGTCCGCCGCCTTGTACACCACGCGGAGCAGCCCTGCCGCCGGCCGCTCCGCGTATGACCCACGCAGAGCACCCCGCCACCGCCGCTGTTCGACATCCTGCACTCGCCAGCCCTGCCACCAGGCGCCATGCCCATGGCCGCTGCCTTTCCAGCGAACGCCTGTGGTGTCGCACCGCCGCCGCCACGCATGGTTCTCTACAGTTAGGGATTGAAGAAAGAATTGGGGATCGAACAGAAGAAGGTTCCGCTTCTCGCGCTCGACTGTAGAGAAAACGATTCGGCCCGCGAGGCCGTGACAGCCTGCGTCGGCCCGCGTTGACGTGGCTTGAGGCGTAGACGCGTATGTACGTGGGGCCCGCCCCAGGACCGTCGACGGACCATCTTCGCAAGTACCAGGATCGTAGCGAGGCAACGCGCGAGCTCGAGGACCGTTCTGGACCAAACCGACGAGTATGGGGACTGTACGTGCAATTCACTCGGTTTCTTTAGGCGTTTTGCTTTTAGGATGAGAAGTCTAGGGTTGTGTTTTCCTTTTCTTGATGGGAGGGAATGAACGTGCAATTTCTCCTCCCAGGTAAGGTACGTGGGCTAAGACGTGCCCTTAGGTGGACCTGTTTTTTCCTTTGATGTGGCCAAGATAACTTATCAAGGGCATTGGTGGGTAATATTTTTGATCTTTTAATCCATTGGTTGTGCTTGCCTAATGGCTTAAATTGATGGCTAGATGTTTCTAATTATTATGAGATTTTCTAGGCTAATTCTCTTTTTTCTGGTTACCCCATAAAGTACTTTTTATATATAAATAGATTATGTCACAATACTTATGTCTTTTCTCTCTTATTTCACAAGGTTTACATGAAGAGGGAGAATGCCGACAGCTGGAATTCTGGGCTGGAAAAGGAGCAAATATTGGAGACCTATTCTGCGCAACTCCAAAAGTCCTGAAACTTCACGGATGCACTTTCTGGAATTAATAAAAAATACTAGCGAAAAATCAACAGAAGGGGCCCACACCCTGGCCACGAGGGTGGGGGCGCGCCCTACCCGCCTGGGCGCGCCCCCTGCCTCGTGGGCCCCCTGGCAAGCCTCCGGTACCCATCTTTGGCTATATGAAGTCTTTTGCCCTGAAAAAATTAAGAAGGAAGCTTTCGGGGCAAAGCGCCGCCGTCTCAAGGCGGAACCAATCTAGGGCTCCGGCGGAGCTGTTCTGCCGGGGAAACATCCCTCCGGGAGGGGGAAATCATCACCGTCGTCGTCACCATCGATCCTCTCATCGGGAGGGGGTCAATCTCCATCAACATCTTCACCAGCACCATCTCCTCTCAAACCCTAGTTCATCTGTTATATCCAATCTTTGTCTCAAAACCTCAGATTGGTACCTGTGGGTTGCTAGCAGTGTTGATTACTCCTTGTAGTTGATGCTAGTTGGTTTATTCGGTGGAAGATTATATGTTTAGATCCATTACGCATATTAATACCCCTTTGATTATGAACATGACTATGATTTGTGAGTAGTTACGTTTGTTTCTGAGGACATGGGAGAAGTCTTGTTATAAGTAGTCATGTGAATTTGGTATTCGTTCAATATTTTGATGAGATGTGTGTTGTCTTTCCTCTAGTGGTGTTATGTGAACGTCGACTACATGACACTTCACCATTATTTGGGCCTAGGAGAAGGCATTGGGAAGTAATAAGTAGATGATGGGTTGCTAGAGTGACAGAAGCTTAAACCCTAGTTTATGCGTTGCTTCGTAAGGGGTTGATTTGGATCCATATGTTTCATGCTATGGTTAGGTTTACCTTAATTCTTCTTTCGTAGTTGCGGATGCTTGCGAGAGTGGTTAATCATAAGTGGGATGCTTGTCCAAGGAAGGGCAGTACCCAAGCACCGGTCCACCCACATATCAAATTATCAAAGTAACGAACGGGAATCATATGAGCATGATGAAAACTAGCTTGACGATAATTCCCATGTGTCCTCGGGAGCGTTTTCCTTTATATAGGAGTTTGTCCAGGCTTGTCCTTTGCTACAAAAAGGATTGGGCCACCTTGATGCACCTTGTTTACACTTGTTACTTGTTACCCGTTACGAATTACCTCATCACAAAACTATCTGTTGCCGATAATTTCAGTGTTTGCAGATAATACCTTACTGAAAACCGTTTGTCATTTCCTTCTACTCCTCGTTGGGTTCGACACTCTTACTTATCGAAAGGACTACGATAGATCCCCTATACTTGTGGGTCATCAAGACTCTTTTATGGCGCCGTTGCCGGGGAGTGAAGCGCCTTTGGTAAGTGGAATTTGGTAAGGAAAATTTATATAGTGTGCTGAAATTTACTATCACTTGTTACTATGGAAAGTAATCCTTTGAGGGGCTTGTTCGGGTATCTTCACCCCGACCAGTAGAGCAAAGAATTGCTCCTCAACCTACTGAACCTACTGAAAATGTTTACTTTGAAATTCCTTCGGGTATGATAGAGAAACTGCTAGCTAATCCTTTTACAGGAGATGGAACATTACATCCCGATTTGCACCTAATCTATGTGGATGAAGTTCGTGGATTATTTAAGCTTGCAGGTATGCCCGAGGATGTTATCAAGAAGAAGGTCTTCTCTTTATATTTGAAGGGAAAGGCATTGACATGGTTTAGGCTATGTGATGATATTGGATCATGGAAGTACAATCGATTGAAATTGGAATGTCATCAGAAGTTTTATCCTATGCATCAGGTTCATCGTGATCGTAATTATATATATAATTTTTGGCCTCGCGAAGGAGAAAGTATCGCTCAAGCTTGGGGGAGGCTTAAGTCAATGTTATATTCATGCCCCAATCATGAGCTCTCAAGAGAAATTATTATTCAAAAAATTTATGCTCGGCTTTCTCTCAATAATCGCTCAATGCTCGATACTTCTTGTACTGGTTCTTTTATGATGAAGACTATTGAATTCAAATGGGATTTATTGGAAAGAATTAAATGCAACTTCGAAGATTGGGATCTCGACGAAGGTAAGGATTCAGGTATGACACCTAAGTTTGATTTTGTTAAATCTTTTATGGATACCGATGCTTTTCGTGAATTTAGCACTAAATATGAACTTGACTCTGAGATAGTAGCTTCTTTCTGTGAATCATTTGCTACTCATGTTGTTCTCCCTAAGGAGAAGTGGTTTAAATATCATCCTCTCATTGAAGTAAAAGTAGTTGAACCTACTAAAGTTGAAGAAAAGACTATCACTTATAATGTTGATCCTATTGTTCCTACCGCTTATATTGAGAAACCACCTTCCCCTGTTAGAATAAAGGATCATGCTAAAGCTTGAACTGTGGTTCGTAAGAGTAATACTAGAACACCTACACACTCTGAACAAATTAAAGTTGAACCTAGTATTGCTATGGTTAAAGATCTCTTGGTCAATAATATTGATGGGCATGTTATTTACTTATGTGATGAAGCTGCTAGAATTGCTAGACCCGATACTAAAAATAAACATAGACCTGTTGTTGGCATGCCTGTTGTTTCTGTTAAAATAGGAGATCAATGTTATCATGGCTTATGTGATATGGGTGCTAGTGCAAGTGCAATACCTCATTCCTTATACAAAGAAATTATGCATGATATTGCACTTGCTGAGATAGAAGATATTGATGTTACAATAAAGCTTGCCAATAGAGATACTATTTCACCAGTTGGGATTGTTAGAGATGTTGAAGTCTTGTGTGGGAAAGTTAAATATCCTACTGATTTTCTTGTTCTTGGTTTCCCACAAGATGATTTTTGTCCCATTATATTTGGTAGACCCTTCTTGAATACTGTTAATGCCACAATAGACTGCAAAAATGATATTGTTATTGTTGGTTTAGGGGATATGTCTCATGAGTTTAATTTTGCTAAATTTCGTAGACAACCCCATGATAAAGAATTGCCTAGTAAAGATGAAATTATTGGTCTTGCTTCTATTGCCGTGCCTCCTAATGATCATTTAGAACAATATTTGCTAGACCATGAAAATGATATGTTTATGAATGAAAGAAGGGAAATAGATGAAGTATTCTTTAAATAGGGACCTATTTTGAAACACAACTTGCCTGTTGAAAGCTTAGGGGATCCTCCTCCACCCAAGGGTGATCCCGTGTTTGAGCTTAAACCATTACCTGATACTCTAAAATATGCTTATCTTGATGAAAAGAAGATATATCCTGTTATTATTAGTGCTAACCTTTCAGAGCAGGAAGAAGAGAAATTATTGAAAACTCTGAAGAAGCACCGTGCTGCTATTGGATATACTCTTGATGATCTTAAGGGCATTAGTCCCACTCTATGCCAGCACAAAATAAAATTGGAGAAAGACGCTAAACCGGTTGTTGATCACCAACGACGGTTAAATCCTAAGATGAAAGAAGTAGTAAGAAATGGAATACTAAAACTTGTGGAGGCAGGTATAATTTATCCTGTTGTTGATACTCAGTGGGTAAGTCTTGTCCATTGTTTCCCTAAGAAGGGAGGTTACTGTTGTTCCTAATGATAGAGATGAATTGATTCCACAAAGAATTGTTACAGATTATAGAATGGTAATTGACTTCCGCAAATTAAATAAAGCTACTAAAAAGGATCATTAGCCTTTACCTTTTATTGATCAAATGCTAGAAAGATTATCCAAACATACACATTTCGGCTTTCTAGATGGTTATTCTGGTTTCTCTCAAATACCTGTGTCGAAGGAGGACCAAGAAAAGACCACTTTTACTTGCCCTTTCGGTACCTTTGCTTATAGACGTATGCCTTTTGGTTTATGTAATGCACCTGCTACCTTTCAAAGATGTATGATGGCTATATTCTCTGACTTCTGCGAAAAGATTGTTGAGGTTTTCATGGATTATTTCTCCGTATATGGAACTTCTTTTGATGATTGCTTAAGCAACCTTGATCGAGTTTTGCAGAGATGTGAAGAAACTAATCTTGTCTTGAATTGGGAGAAGTGCCACTTTATGGTTAATGAAGGTATTGTCTTGGTGCATAAAATTTCTGAAAGAGGTATTGAAGTTGATAAAGCTAAAGTTGATGCTATTGAAAAGATGTCGTGTCCTAAGGACATTAAAGGTATAAGAAGTTTCCTTGGTCATGCCGGTTTTTATGGAGGTTCATTAAAGACTTCTCAAAAATTTCTAGGCCTCTGACTAATCTCTTACAAAAAGATGTTCCTTTTGTCTTTGATGATGATTGTGTAGAAGCATTTGAAATACTTAAGAAAGCCTTGATTTCTGCACCGATTGTTCAGCCACCTGATTGGAATCTACCCTTTGAAATTATGTGTGATGCTAGTGATTATGTTGTAGGTGCTGTTCTAGGGCAAAGAGTTGATAAGAAATTAAATGTTATCCAATATGCTAGTAAAACTCTAGACAGTGCCCAGAGAAACTATGCTACTACTGAAAAAGATTTTTTAGCAGTTGTATTTGCTTGTGATAAGTTCAGACCCTACATTATTGATTCTAAAGTAACTGTTCACACTGATCATGCTGCTATTAAATATCTTATGGAAAAAAAGATGCTAAACCTAGACTTATTAGATGGGTTCTCTTGCTACAAGAATTTGATTTGCATATTATTGATAGAAAGGGAGCTGAGAACCCCGTTGCAGACAACTTGTCTAGGTTAGAGAATGTTCTTGATGACCCACTACCTATTGATGACAGTTTTCCTGATGAACAATTAGCTGTCATAAATGCTTCTCGTACTGCTCCATGGTATGCTGATTATGCTAATTACATTGTTGCTAAATTTATACCACCTAGTTTCACATATCAGCAAAAGAAAAAGTTTTTCTATGATTTAAGACATTACTTCTGGGATGACCCACACCTTTATAAAGAAGGAGTAGATGGTGTTATTAGACATTGTGTAACTGAGCATGAACAGGAACAGATCCAACGCAAATGTCATTCCGAGGCATATGGAGGACATCACGCGGGAGATAGAACTGCACATAAGGTATTGCAATCCGGTTTTTATTGGCCTACTCTCTTCGAAGAAGCCCATAAGTTTGTCTTGTCTTGTGACGAATGTCAAAGAATTGGTAATATTAGTAGATGTCAAGAAATGCCTATGAACTATTCACTTGTTATTGAACCATTTGATGTTTGGGGCTTTGATTATATGGGACCGTTTCCTTCCTCTAATGGGTATACACATATTTTAGTTGCTATTGATTACGTTACTAAGTGGGTAGAAGCTATTCCAACTAGTAGTGCTGATCATAACACTTCTATTAAGACGCTTAAAGAAGTTATTTTCCCGAGGTTTGGAGTCCCTAGATACTTAATGACTGATGGTGGTTCACATTTTATTCATGGTGCTTTTCGTAAAATGCTTGCTAAGTATGATGTTAATCATAGAGTTGCATCCCCGTACCACCCACAGTCTAGTGGTCAAGTAGAACTGAGTAATAGAGAGCTTAAATTAATTTTGCAAAAGACTGTTAATAGATCTAGAAAGAATTAGTCCAAGAAACTTGATGATGCATTATGGGCCTATAGAACTGCATATAAAAATCCTATGGGTATGTCTCCGTATAAAATGGTTTATGGAAAAGCATGTCACTTACCTCTCGAACTAGAACATAAGGCATATTGGGCCATTAAAGAGCTTAATTATGATTTCAAACTTGCCGGTGAGAAGAGACTATTTGACATTAGCTCACTTGATGAATGGAGAACCCAGGCCTATGAGAATGCCAAATTGTTTAAAGAAAAAGTTAAAAGATGGCATGACAAAAGGATACAAAAGCGTGAGTTTAATGTAGGTGATTATGTTTTGCTATACAACTCTCGTTTAAGATTTTTTGCAGGAAAACTCCTATCTAAATGGGAAGGCCCTTACGTTATCAAGGAGGTCTATCATTCCGGTGCCATAAAAATCAATAACTTCGAAGGCACAAATCCGAAGGTGGTGAACGGTCAAAGAATCAAACATTATATCTCAGGTAATCCCATAAATGTTGAAACTAATGTTATTGAAACCGTAACCCCGGAGGAGTATATAAGGGACACTTTCCAGAATGTTTCAGACTCCGAAAAGGAATAGGTATGTGGTACGGTAAGTAAACCGACTCCAAAACAGTTCTAATAGCAATTTTTCTCCATTTTGGAATATTTAAGAAAATAGGAAAATAAGTAGTCTGGGAAGGACACGAGGCATCCACGAGGGTGGAGGGCGCGCCCTACCCCTTGGGCGCGCCCCCTGCCTCGTGGGCACCTCGTGTGCTCTCCGGACTCCATTTTCTTGCACGATACTTCTTTTCGTCGGTAATAATTCATTTTATAATCTCCCGAAGGTTTTGACCACCATACCACGCAAATATCCTCTGCTTTTGTTTTGAGCTATTTTCTACCAGAGTTGTCAAGGCCGGGCATCATGCCGTCCCCCTCCTCCAACAATGAGGGCGACGATGCTTGGCTAATGAAAATAGAGCTGAAGAGAGAAGAACCTGGGGAGATCAACAGGGATGATAGGGTCAAGAACGCCATGGAAGATCAAGCTCCGGGAGCAGAAGAAGAAGACATCCGTCAACCTCATTACAATCTTCTTACCCCTACTGGAATTGAAGCTTTCAAGATGATTGAGCTAGCTCGCATACAAAATAAGTATCTCACACATGAAAATCTTTTGTTGCAAGAGCATATCACCGCACTCAAGGGCATTATCCGCAAGTTGGAGGATCTCCTACGCTCGATGTGCGACACTCCATCATCACCACCACCAAAAGAGACATAAACACATGGGTATGGGCACTCCCCTTGGCAACTGCCAAGCTTGGGGGAGATGCCCCGGTATTGTATCACCATCACACTCCTATCTTTACAATTTTTCTTAGTTCGATCCTTTTGGTTATATCTTGATCTAGTAGAATAAAGTTTAGTATGATCTAGTTTGAGTTTTGTTTTATGATCCTTCTATGTAATCGAGTCCGTGAGTTATATATAAGAAAGATTAGTTTTGAGTCGAGGGCTTGGTTATCTTGCTATGATCTTGAGGGAATAAAAGAAAAGAAAAGAATAAAAAGAAATAAAGAGATCATATTGATCTTATGGAGAGTAATGACTTCACATATAGAAGAGTATAATGAATAAAAGTTGCTGAGAGTTGACAAACATAGTGTTGGTCATCGTTGCAATTAAAAGGAAGTAATAAAAAAAGAGGTCTTCACATATAAATATACTATCTTGGACATCTTTTATGATTGTGAGCACTCATTAAAATATGACATGCTAAAAAGTTGATGTTGGACAAGAAAGACAACGTAATGGGTTATGTTTTCTTATATCCGAAATAAAGTATATTGTCATGGATCATCCAACATGTTGAGCTTGCCTTTCCCCCTCATGCTAGCCAAACTCTTGCACCAAGTAGAGATACTCCGTGTGCTTCCAAATATCCTTAAACCCATTTTTGCCATGAGAGTCCACCATACCTACCTATGGATTGAGTAAGATCCTTCAAGTAAGTTGTCATTGTTGCAAGCAATAAAAATTGCTCTCTAAATATGTATGATCTATTAGTGTGGAGAAAATAAGCTATATACGATCTTGTGATATGGAAGCAATAAAAGCGACGGACTGCATAATAAAGGTCCCTATCACAAGTGGCAATATAAAGTGACGTTCTTTTGCATTAAGATTTTGTGCATCCAACCATAAAAGCACATGACAACCTCTGCTTCCCTCTGCGAAGGGCCTATGTTTTATTTTTTGTCTTATACCTTATACAAGAGTCATGGTGATCTTCACCTTTCCTTTTTACACTTTATCCTTTGGGAAGCACATTGTGTTG